>NC_083587.1:16150499-16450499 GCF_027579695.1 Neoarius graeffei
TTAAACTCTTTTACTGGCGATATTTACAGTGACACAAGCTACTTATTCCATCTGTAACCATTCCTGCAGATTTAAATTATATTTTAGTATTTTTGTAAAAAAAAAAAAAATTTTTGTACAGATGTACTTAATATGCAAATGATGACATTGAGTTAATGAATATGCAAACGAGGCAATGACGTCATCTGGTGACTTCTAGCGACTTTATTGAACATGCACTGTTTACTTTCCCGTGAAAAGATTTGGCAACAGTTTTCGGTGTTAATGCATTGACACGGGAAATTACACTGATATTATACACTCTGAAGTGTGCTCGTAAACAGAAATTACTGTTAATTAGTCCGTATTTCCTCGCGAGCTAACAAATTAGCACCAAGGTCACTCTCTGCTTACTGACGAATTAACTTCATTAGCTTATAATTTCTATAAATGTCTAAATTATTAAAACCACCCACTAATCTTACACAAATATTTAAAAACGCAGCCTCGTCTCCATGTTTATTTGTAAACAGCTTTTATTTACATACGCTAATTAGCACGCTAGCCAGCTAACCCACAGTCCCCTTCGCCTCCGCACTCACAATCAGCTCCTTCCGCAGAGGATTATTCAGCTGCAGCTGATATTCTCTCTTCAGCCGGGCTCTGAGCGCTGCTCGCTCCTCCTCCGCCCGTCGATATTCGGGAGAAACGTGAAAATATTCCGCGGGCTCTAATGTTTTTGGCCGAGTCGCCAAAGGTGCCTCCTTGTAGTCCGCCATGTTTGCGGGCGGCCGCTGATGAAGCACGGAGCGATTTGATTGGTGCACGCAGACTTTGTATTCTCGCGATATTTCCCATGAACAGGACGCGTGCGCAGTACCAAACAAGAAAAGCTTGCCAACCAACCATGTATTATATCAAGTAAATATTTAAATATTATTTTTCTATATCATTGTCTATTATTAGAAAAAGTAATAGTTTATGTGCCTTGTGTTAATTATTTGATTTGCCTTGTTTAATTATTCATTTTTTTCCGACCAATCACTGACTCGTAACATCACTGAATCGTCGTTTCTAGGAAATGACGTAACAAACAGCGTTGCTATAGAAACAAGGGACACGCTACCCGTGAGAAGATAAAGGCAGTTTACAAAAATCCACACAGTACGACATTTATCCTGAACAAACTCTTTGTCTACTTGAAGTTTGGTAAGTTTTCTTAAAATCTCTCAGATTAGCAGTCAGTGACAGTTATTAAGCTAACAGCTAGCTTTATGTGTGCTAACTGGCTAATCGTAGCTGGTTTGGGGGTAGAAATGTGCAGAATCAGAACCAGAACCGAGTTTATTGGTCAAGTTTGTTGACACACACAATACAGAAAAAAATGGGGGGGGGGAGTGAATATATTTATATATTTTTCTAATATGTAATGTAAGAAAAAATGTATATATGTATATGTAATGTACAATAACTATTATAACTACAAAATGTCTAAAATATCTGTTTGATACAGTATCTCATCTCATCTCATTATCTCTAGCCGCTTTATCCTTCTACAGGGTCGCAGGCAAGCTGGAGCCTTGATACAGTATATATAATCTAATGTCTATCTATAATAAACAATGTCTATAATATAATGCATAAAATATCTATAAATTAGGGATAATTATCTATAATTAGTTAAATTCGGGATAAAATTAGCTCTTTTCTGGAAAGCTGCTTTGCGACAATGTCTGTTGTTAAAAGCACTGTGCAAATAAACTGCCTTGACTATAACATCAATAATATACAATATCTTTCGTATACAGTATACATTAGAAATACAGTATGAATGTTATCAACAGTATAAACAGTACACCATATGGATACAGACAGGATACTTAGAGACAAGACACAATATAGTAAAAACATACACAACAGTCAGTGAGGAAGTGCAAACAGGAAGTAAAAAAAAAGCAAGCATATTTGTTGTTTACATTGATTTCCAGTTTGCTGTTTTATAAAACTAATTGTTGAAAAATAAATAAATGAGGATGGACTTCAGACTGTATTTAACCCTTCAGACCCGGCGGCCAGTGAAATGTTTCATGGATTTTTCATCATTACTGGGGGCATTACTGGGGGCAGCCATGGCCTGAAGGTAAGAGAAGCAGCTGTAGGCCCAAAGGGTTGCTGGTTCGATTCCTGGGTCTCGCAGGAAAAATGTGAAGGGAGTTGAGTGAATGAACAGCACTTTCCGTTCCCTCTGTATCATGGCTGAAGTGCCCTTGAGCAAGCAACCCCAACTGCTCCCTGGGTGCTGTAGCAGAGCTGCCCACTGCTGTGTGTGTGTTCACTGCTTCAGATGGGTTAAATGCAGAAGAGGAATTTCACTGTGCTTGAGTGTACATGTGACAAATAAAGGCTTCTTCTTAATTAAGAGAAAGAGCATTTATTGGTTCACAGAGAGTTCGGTGTAACCAATCAGAGTTGAGCTTTGCCCTTTTGTGGGTCACGTTTATTTAAGTAGAAATAATTTTCCCCCAAAACTTCTCAGAACGTTTCCAAAATTATTTTTAATTATTTTGTATAATCTGATGACAGCTACAGTTGTGGTCAGAAGTTTACATACAGTAACATGAATGCCATCTTGGATATGAATGTCATGGCAATATTTGGGCTTTCAGTCATTTCTTTGAACTGTTCTTTTTCTGTGGCAGAATGATTGTACAGCGTACAGCTTTAATTAAAAAAAACACTAGAATTTGGTGCACAAGTTTTAATTTTCTTTGGGTTTTCTGAAATCAACACAGGGTCAAAATTATACATACAGGGCTAAAAATATACATACAGCACACGTAATATTTGGGTAAAATGTCTCTTCGCAAGATTCACCTTGACCAAACATTTTTGGTTACCGTGAACAAGCTTTTGACAGAATTCTGGTTGGATATTTCACAACTCTTCATGGTAGAATTGGTAGAGTTTAATTAATTTTTTTTTCTTGGCATGGAGTTGACTTATAAGCACGGTCCATATATTTTCAATAGGGTTGAAGTCAGGACTTGTTTTAAGCTCAATGTTAGCCTGCTTTATCCTCCACAACCAGCTCTGATGCGTGTTTGGGTTCATTGTCCTGTTGTAACTCCCAAGTCGTTTTCAAGTTTCTGATGGTTTATGCTGAAGAATTCTGAGGTAGTCCTCCTTCTTCATTATTCCATCCACTTTGTGCAATGAACCAGTTCCACTGGCAGCAAAACAGCCCCAGAGCATGATGATCCTACCACCACCACCAGCTGGTACAGTGTCCCTCTGTACATGGTGGTCATTGTGGCCAAACAACTCAATCTTTGTCTCATCTGACCGTACAGCTTTCCTCCAGAAGGCTTTTTCTCTGTCTGTGTGGTCAGCTTCAAACTTGAGTTTAGCTTGAAGGTGTCAGTTTTGGAGCAGGGGGTTATTTCTTGGATAGCAGCCTCTTAGTCCATGGTGATCTGAACTGTAGACAGTGATCCATCAGCTTCCAGTTCATGGCAGGGCTGTGCCATGGTGGTTCCCAGGTTGTTCCTGACCATCCAAACCAATTTCCTTTCAGCTGAGGGTGACAGTTTGGGTTTTCTTGAAGCAAAGTGGCTTGACAAAGTGACTCCACCTCACAATAACTTGGATACAGTTGTTTGAACTGATCTTGGAATTTGCAGTTGTTTAGAAATGGCTCTAAGAGACATTCCAGAGTTGTGTACACCTGCGATCCTCTTTCTCAGATCTGCACTGAGCTCCTTGGACTTTCCCATTTTACTGTGTGTTGGTCAATCCAATGAGTGATGTAAACAAACCCTTTTTATGAAGACACAGAGAAGCTACCAGCTGTGGTCAATCATGATCACTAACAGGAAGTTAAGAGACCTCGACTTTGGCAAGATAAGAGACATTTTGGAAGTTTCAGCACCTCTGAATGAATAATCTAAGTGAGTGTATGTAAATTTTTGACCCTGGATGTATAATTTTGACCCTGTGTTAATTTCAGAAAACCCAAAGAAAATTAAAACTTGTGCACCAAATTCTAGTGTTTTTTTTTTTAATTAAAGCTGTATGCTGTACAATCATTCTGCCACAGAAAAAGAACAGTTCAAAGAAATGACTGAAAGCCCAAATATTGCCATGAAATTCATATCCAAGATGACATTCATGTCACTGTATGTAAACTTCTGACCACAACTGTATCTATAGTATACTCTATACTATATGTATATAGTTCATAGAGATATAGTGTGACCTATGGTGTTGATTCTGTGTTCGTTGTCAAGAAAGTACTTTTTAAAAAGGACAAATTTAATTTATCATGTCCTTCATGGCAACTGTCAGTAATAGATACATCATAAATGGGAACACGAAGCAGCTTTAACACACTTCAGCAACTCCTAAAAACAAGCTCTGATAAGAGGTGCATTAATATAAACCCATGTGATACAGATTTTTGGTAAAATTACACCAACCTGAGGAATGCAAAAGGCTTTACATTACATGGGATGGGATCTGATTCAACATGGATGTCCAGAAGTCATTAATGACATATAAAAAGTTGTGTTTTTATTTAATTTTTCTTTTTTAGTTAACCTCAGGACATATGTTATGCCTCTTCCGGAGAGAATATACTGCGCCCAGCAGATCAACATCCCGCCCGAGCTGCCTGACATCCTCAAACAGTTCACTAAAGCTGCTATTAGGACACAGCCGCCAGATGTGCTGCAGTGGTCTGCTGCGTGAGTCTGAGATGCTTCGCCTCCACGACTGATTCCACAGCACTGACAAACAAGGCATAAAGAAAGAGAGAGGAGATGTGCAGCTCACACTGTGAAGAAATAAACCACTATGTGTCAAGCAGTGACAGTGGTGCTTGAAAGTTTGTGAACCCTTTCGAATTTTCTATATTTCTGCATAAATATGATCTAAAACATCATCAGATTTTCACACAAGTCCTAAAAGTAGATAAAGAGAACCCAGTTAAACAAATGAGACCAAAATATTATACTTGGTCATTTATTTATTGAGGAAAATGATCCAATATTACATATCTGTGAGTGGCAAAAGTATGTGAACCTCTAGGATTATCAGTTAATTTGAAGGTGAAATTAGAGTCAGGTGTTTTCAATCAATGGGATGGCAATCAGGTGTGAGTGGGCACCCTGTTTTATTTAAAGAACAGGGATCTATCAAAGTCTGATCTTCACAACGCATGTTTGTGGAAGTGTATCATGGCACGAACAAAGGAGATTTCTGAGGACCTCAGAAAAAGCGTCGTTGATGCTCATCAGGCTGGAAAAGGTTACAAAACCATCTCGAAAGAGTTTGGACTCCACCAATCCACAGTCAAACAGATTCTGTACATTCATCTCATTATCTCTAGCCGCTTTATCCTTCTACAGGGTCGCAGGCAAGCTGGAGCCTATCTCAGCTGACTACGGGCGAAAGGCGGGGTACACCCTGGACAAGTCGCCAGGTCATCACAGGGCTGACACATAGACACAGACAACCATTCACACTCACATTCACACCTACGGTCAATTTAGAGTCACCAGTTAACCTAACCTGCATGTCTTTGGACTGTGGGGGAAACCGGAGCACCCGGAGGAAACCCACGTGGACACGGGGAGAACATGCAAACTCCGCACAGAAAGGCCCTCGCTGGCCACGGGGCTCGAACCCGGACCTTCTTGCTGTGAGGCGACAGTGCTAACCACTATACCACCGTGCCGCCCAGGTTCTGTACAAATGGAGGAAATTCAAGACCACTGTTACTCTCCCCAGGAGTGGTCGACCAGCAAAGATCACTCCAAGAGCAAGGTGTGTAATAGTGGGTGAGGACACAAAGGACCCCAGGGTAACTTCTAAGCAACTGAAGGCCTCTCTCACATTGGCTAATGTTAATGTTCATGAGTCCACCATCAGGAGAACACTGAACAACAATGGTGTGCATGGCAGGGTTGCAAGGAGAAAGCCACTGCTCATGGTTTGGGCCTGTTTTGCTGCATCTTGGCCAGGACGGCTTGCCATCATTGATGGAACAATGAATTCTGAATTATACCAGCGAATTCGGCGGCACGGTGGTGTAGTGGTTAGCGCTGTCGCCTCACAGCAAGAAGGTCCTGGGTTCGAGCCCCGGGGCCGGCGAGGGCCTTTCTGTGTGGAGTTTGCATGTTCTCCCCGTGTCCGCGTGGGTTTCCTCCGGGTGCTCCGGTTTCCCCCACAGTCCAAAGACATGCAGGTTAGGTTAACTGGTGACTCTAAATTGACCGTAGGTGTGAATGTGAGTGTGAATGGTTGTCTGTGTCTGTGTGTCAGCCCTGTGATGACCTGGCGACTTGTCCAGGGTGTACCCCGCCTTTCGCCCGTAGTCAGCTGGGATAGGCTCCAGCTTGCCTGCGACCCTGTAGAAGGATAAAGCGGCTAGAGATAATGAGATGAGATGAGACCAGCGAATTCTAAAGGAAAATGTCAGGACATCTGTCCATGAACTGAATCTCAAGAGAAGGTGGGTCATGCAGCAAGACAATGACCCTAAGCACACAAGTCGTTCTACCAAAGAATGGTTAAAGAAGAATAAAGTGAATGTTTTGGAATGGCCAAGTCAAAGTCCTGACCTTAATCCAATGGAAATGTTGTGGAAGGACCTGAAGCGAGCAGTTCATGTGAGGAAACCCACCAACATCCCAGAGTTGAAGCTGTTCTGTACGGAGGAACGGGCTAAAACTCCTCCAAGCCGGTGTGCAGGACTGATCAACAGTTACCGCAAACGTTTAGTTGCAGTTATTGCTGCACAAGGGGGTCACACCAGATACTGAAAGCAAAGGGTCACATACTTTTGCCACTCACAGATATGTAATATTGGATCATTTTCCTCAATAAATAAATGACCAAGTATAATATTTTTGTCTCATTTGTTTAACTGGGTTCTCTTTATCTACTTTTAGGGCTTGTGTGAAAATCTGATGATGTTTTCGGTCATATTTATGCAGAAATATCGAAAATTCTAAAGGGTTCACAAACTTTCAAGCACCACTGCAGGTCAATAGCTATAGGATGAAGCAGAAGTTACTCTTCCCACCGCAAAGTTGATTATTTTCCTAGAACAGCACATTTCCAAGTGTTTTATTCCTCTTATATCTCAGTAATTTGTAATTTAATGAAGATTTGGATGTTGTGCTTTTTATCCATTTATTTCATGTTGTGGAGCAGCTGTGAAACAAGTTAGTCCCTGTGCTCACGTACATTAGAGCAGCTGTAAACAGTCGTTCCTTCACCAGCCTCTCTTTTGCTACTCTCTCTTGAAGTTACTCGTCAGACGAAAAATAAAAAAGAGCTCGTCTTATTACCAAGAAACCGCAAAGTGTCGATTGCAGCTGCACCAATCAGAGTCCAGAATATAAGAAGTGGTTTAACGAGTATGAGTTACTTTTATCATGAATCAGTCAGTGACAAAATATAATGATTCTAGACTTTTATTGAACATTTGCTGTCTTTGTAGTCTCGACATTTTTTCTGTAAATTTGTAAAATATACAACAGTGCTGTGCAAAAGTATTAGCCCCCATATATATACATATTTTTTTCCATACAAACTTTGTTATGGATTTCTAGTTTACTGTATGCCTTCTCAGGGTGGCATGGTGGTGTAGTGGTTAGCACTGTCGCCTCACAGCAAGAAGGTTCTGGGTTCGAGCCCAGCAGCCGGCGAGGGCCTTTCTGGGCGGAGTTTGCATGTTCTCCCCATGTCTGCATGGGTTTCCTGCAGGTGCTCCGGTTTCCCACAAAGACATGCAGGTTCGGCTAATTGGTGACTCTAAATTGACCGTAGGTGTGAATGTGAGTGTGAATGGTTGTTTGTTTCTATGTGTCAGCC
Organism: Neoarius graeffei; assembly: GCF_027579695.1. Lineage (NCBI taxonomy): Eukaryota > Metazoa > Chordata > Actinopteri > Siluriformes > Ariidae > Neoarius > Neoarius graeffei. Next base: position 16,158,357 of record NC_083587.1, read on the forward strand.
CTGCGATAACCTGGTGACTTGTCCAGGGTGTACCCCGCCTCTCACCCATAGTCAGCTGGGATAGGCTCCAGCTTGCCTGCGACCCCGTAGAACAGGATAAGTGGCGATGAATGACTTCTACATTATTACAAAAACATTTTCAAGTCCAAAAACATTCGTTTAATTACAAAATTACACGTTACAGAAAAAGTTTGTATCTGAGCAGCATATTACCACTTTTAAGAGAGCACTTTTCAGATTATAAAAGAAAGCTGCTGGGTTTTGGTGCAAAATGAAGACGCGAGTGTGACAAAGTGTCCAGAAGAACTGTGGCCAGTTCTGTAAGATGCTCAGTAAAACCTACAGCTCATTAAAAGCAAAGAGTCGTCTCACACCAAATATCGACTTTGTTTCATCATTTATTATGGCTTACTGATGACTGTTTATGATGTTTTTTTAAATGTTGAAACATTTCTTTTCATTTCATTATTTTTAAGCCATTTTTGGTCTACAGCACTAATTTTACACGTGCCTCAGACTTGTACACAGGCCTGTATATGAGACCCCAGTCGCTACCCAAGTGATAACCAGCTTTACGTTTCATTTTGAATTGAATCAGCAATCAGAAAAGTGACTTTAGTCTGTTTATTTCATATTAAAGCTATCAGAGCAGTTTTTATTTCTTCTATAATAAAATGTGTTGTGAAACATACTTGAATCAACTTTACGCTCAGATGGTCACGCCATTGCTATTTGCCTTTTTCAGCTACTTCACAGCGCTATCAGAAGGTGAACCTCTTCCAGTCAAAGACAGGCTGGAAATAGCTGGAAAAACACAGAAGACAGACAATGGGCTCAGTCCAGGTCTCCTCAAAGTCCTTCATAAACAGGTTGGTCTGTTCCAGCTGAACTTTATCACACGATTAACTTTTAATACGCAGGTACAAGCCAGCATGATGGTCCTTTTTCTTTGTAGCTTTCATCCAAGAAGACTGTTGCTATAGAAGAGTTGGAGCAGAAGTGGAAAAGCCTGTGTCTGCCAGCCGAACAGCTCGACACATTGCTCTCGCTCGGGGACTTCAGCATCGACGTCGACTGGATGCAGTTCTTCGCTCTCGGGTGCAGTGCTTTGGGTGGAGTGAGTAGTACAGATTTATTTCTTTATGGGGCTCACGGGATCACTTTTAATCCTGCTGTAATTAAAGAGCCAAACTGTCCGATTATATCTGGACTAGTGTTTCAGTCGGGGTGTAAATCCTGTGAATACCGCTTGGTGGCAGTGTTGGGCTGTAAACTCAGAAAACACCACACTCTCAAAGAAGAATGTGTGATATCTGGAGAGCTTCGAGCCCATTCCCTGCTGGAGAGACCAGTGAAGCCGCCATCCAACCACTCACATCGCGTGTATTTGGATTACGTGTTAAACCATTGTATCAGATCAAATTTGCCCCAAGAAAAGTATCTCCTGACTTTCCCCCCTCTTTTTAGTTTCTCAACTTTACCCACATTCCTTAAATATCTTCATAGCGCTCTCCTTCACTGTTATTTTTTCCCCCCTTTTCCAGTTCAGTCCCTGATCATTTTTAGATGGCTCTTTTACTACTATAATTATTTTTACGGAGATTATTTCAGTTTTTCCCCATACAGGAAATCATATATCGGACGCCGTCTGGGAAGTCAGCCATTGACCGGGAAATCTGACCAACCTTGATTTAAAAGTACTTGCACTCAATTTAAACTAAAATCATAGAGTTAAAACAGACAATCATGCCCATTTTGTTAATTTGTTCAAGTGGGTGTGACAGATGTAGATGATCTACACTGTCAGTTATTTTCATTGCCTTCGGGAAATGAAAATAACTCCTGACCAAACTCGAACAACAACATCTCTCTTTTTATTTTCATCCCTCACTGCCATTTCTGCCTCGGGCTTTGGCCCTTCTTTCATTTAGGCTCCTGAGATTAAATTTACTCTGTTCATTTTTCTTTCTGAATTTGAGCCTTTGCGCTTGAGCTCTGGCATTCAATATCAAACATGTCTCAACTTGGGCTTTGATCTAGTCTGGGACACTTCCATCGAAAATCTGACACAGTTACAGTGTTTATCCCAGATATCAATGTCAGATTTTCAACAAAAACAGACAAGATGATGAGACAGGTTTTCTGTTGTTTTTTTTTCTTTCGCTCTTGCAAACCATTATAAAACGCTATAGGGGGTCCACACAAATGGCACTGTGCACACACGTGTAAAAATGATCTTGCTTTGATTGGTGCAGTGATTACAGTCCGTCTTTCGGCTTTTGGCCTACTCTCCAAGCACCCGTTGAAGTGGGTGGACTGTGGCGGGCCAACACCTTACTGGCTGGGGGCTGCCCAGCTTGAGGCGGGGGTGGTAGCTGGGCAGTGGGACGCGATGACCCCTCCCACCGTCGGAAGACAACCCATAGCGCCGTGAGCTTACGCCAATCCGTTCTAGGCTTTGAACTCGTAACTGCTCTCTTTCCGTGTTGTTGCTGCCGCTGGTAGCGGCACTGGAGTGACCTCTCCAGGGCGCAGGCCTGGGCGATGATATGGAGATCCTGGGATGCCCAGTCGTCAGGATCCCCTTCTCGGCTTTGCTGGCAGTCTCCAACGGAAAGGACAACCCGATAAGGTTGGCGCCAGCACAGCTGCAGGAGTTGCCGGATGGTGACGCAGTGCGATGACCATCTGCCTTCGGGGCTCCACCAGTGTTGCCAGATATTGCTAACGTTTTCCACCCCAAAAATATGTTCAAAACCAGCCAAAAAGCACCTAAACCCGCCCAATCTGGCAACACTGGGCTCCACTCCAAATTTTGCTGTCAGAGTTGTCTCCCTTAGCCTTGTTCGCTCCCGTGACAACCACAAGGCAGTGGTGCTATTTGCCCATAGCTGGGGGTTTGGTTTGTGGGCACCAGGGTGTGTTCCATCATAGAGATGGGCCATGCATGCCGCACATCAAGGGGGCCAGACCTCCTCCCCTCGTCCCTGTAGTACAGCCAGTGTCTGATAGGTCACTGTTACCAGGTATCGGCACGAGAAGCCACTAACATAGGACATTGCTGGTGAGAGGGCAAGACTTACGCACTCTGCTTGCCTTTTCACGGTGCTGCAAGCAGCGTTGCTAGTCAGCGGTGTGGGCTGAAAGCGAGACGTGACAAGCACATGCACACTTCACCAACACACTAGACGCATCAACCAACCATTGATACCCAAAAATGATCACACACTATAAGTACTCACAGGTGAAACGTCCGTCCACGACCTTTGACTTGACGGTTTGTACAGTTCACTCACTGCTGCACATGCAGGCATTTTTCTTGTAATTTTTCTCACCAACTACATAAATAACTGTTCCAGTTTTGTGTAGCTTCCAGTAGCCTAAATGACCGTTCGGCTCCGCGATGCGAGTGGTAAGATGGCGGCCAGATGGCTTCACTCTGACAAGCCTGTCAACTCTCCAGATTTTTCCTTAGAGCTCAGTGACTTAAATTTATATAAAATATAGTAATATTACACACTGAGGAAACTCTTCGTTTCACATTCTCTAAAATTCACAGTAGAATGAATTAAGGACAGGAAAAAAAACAATTAAAATTAAAATTTGTGCTACATCTAAGATAATCTAAAGATTATGAAATGTAATTCTGTAATTTCCTCAGGTACAAAATAAATCATGAATTAATTAACGTATAAATGCATTCTGAATACATTTTGTATGTATGTACTGTATTATTTGGTAGTATTGTTTAATTTGATTTAAAAACATTTTTCAGTATTATTTAGTTTGGCAAAATGTATTTGGCACAAAATAAAATGTGTAAAAGAAAAAGGTATGTGAAATAATTTATTACTTTTTTAGATTAAAAAAAATGTAGTGTGTGTGTGTGTGTGTGACTCAAAAGTGCAAAAGAAAAAAAATAAAGATGAGAATAATGTCGATAAGTTTAAGTATTTTCTGGATGTTTATTGTATTTTTATTCACATTTCTGGAAGGAGTCTCCAGTATCAGTGCTTTGTAACAGTCCAAGTCAAATCTGTACTTTTTTAGCTGTAAATTTTCCAACATGGGTAAGTCTACAGCTCAGAACAATAACTGTCTTGTTGATTATATGTCTAGAACATCACACCACATGATGTTTTATTCCTCATACAATGATATAAAAACCTTTTAAAGTGAGGATGAACTGTATGGGAATAGATACACATCGTGACAGGGATGTGAGCACGTACTGTATGTGGTGTGAAAGTGAACCTCTGGTCTGGCGTTGTGTTCACAGACGATCCTCAGTGCTCTGAAATTTGCGTGCGAAATCCTGACCGAGGACCCGGAGGGTGGAGCAGCTCGAATCCCCTTCGACACATTCGTCAGCCTGTACACGTACCTAGCTGAGCTGGACGGAGACATTCCTCAGGACGAGATAGACAGCTTCCTGTCGAGCCTGCACGAGCCTGTGTGAGTAAACACACACACACACAAAACACTCTCCCAATCCTCATGTTCTTCACTGCTTTATGTTTTTCAAAATCTCACACATTAGATTCAAATTACAGTTGAGTGCAAAAGTTTGCACACCCCCACTCTGGGTGAGAAAATACAATAAAAATCTGCACGCAGTCTTTAAGAAATATGGCGTTGATTTGGAACATAGCCATCCTAGTTTTCTCAGGGTGGTAGTAGTAGCGGTAAAATATTATTCAATTCGGATTATAGATTAATTTTAACCTTGTAAAATGATCATTATTGTAACCATAACTATCTTTTATCCTTTACTCATTATATTTCTGCTGCCAGCTCTGGATATTAAAAGGGACATTAGAAATCTCAAGATTCTTCATTTGCCTGTCATTCATCTATTTTATCTTCACGTTGCTCTCTAACCTCACGTTTTCCGAAAACGTGCCCTTACTAACAAAAAGCCGATTTTTACTGATAGTCTTACAGAAACTGAAATCTGCTGTATAAAAGATCCAAAGTGGTGTGTATTGTTGTCAAAGTCTTATTTAACCCTCATTCAACCAACTACAATTACAGGAAGGATGTGATGTTCAACACTCAGCTTTGCTTCATTACGACTCCCTTCTATAGAATAAATATAAAACATATGATGAAGATCAGTTCAGGAGCGAACGAGCCATCTGTGGTGTTGCTGAAAAACTTCAAGTCTGAAGACAGATCAATTAGATGACAGATCAAGACAGATGAATTAGAATTAAAGCTTTTAGTGACATTTTCCTGAATGTGGTGACGTAGTGATGAATATCTTATCAATCTGTCACACACACACACACACACACACACACACACACACACACACACACACACACACACACACACACCAGAGTCACCCTGTAAACGTGTCGCTCCAACAAGACACTATCGAGTGTTAAATGTGAACTCGGTTCTCATCTTTCCCTGATATTATTCCAGTCTCCTGACTGACTGAGTGATTAATGCTCCGTTAATTAAGCATCATTAGCAGCTTGGAGCTGTTCATTTCTCCTCAACAGCGTGTAAAAGAACCATTTTATTTATCAAGCATCATTTCTTCCACTCTGTTCCAGTGCAGCTCATGTATTCCATGCAGTAGGAATATTGCGGAAAGATAAGTTCACTTGACGTAAGAATTACATCGATTACACCAATGGGGATGAAGTGATCTGAGAAAGTCTTTACATGATACAATGCTTTTTTTTGTATGATCTGACAATGGAGGGCGGCACAGTGGTGTAGTGGTTAGCGCTGTCGCCTCACAGCAAGAAGGTCCGGGTTCGAGCCCCATGGCCGGCGAGGGCCTTTCTGTGCGGAGTTTGCATGTTCTCCGCATGGGTTTCCTCCGGGTGCTCCGGTTTCCCCCACAGTCCAAAGACATGCAGGTTAGGTTAACTGGTGACTCTCTAAATTGAGCGTAGGTGTGAATGTGAGTGTGAATGGTTGTCTGTGTCTATGTGTCAGCCCTGTGATGACCTGGCGACTTGTCCAGGGTGTACCCCGCCTTTCGCCCGTAGTCAGCTGGGATAGGCTCCAGCTTGCCTGCGACCCTGTAGAACAGGATAAAGTGGCTAGAGATAATGAGATGAGATGAGATGAGATGAGATCTGACAATGGAAAAAGAACAGGGGATGATCCAAGCATTTAATTTCTACAGCTGTTAAAAAAAAAAAAAGCCGACACCAACTCTTCACATGACACAGGTTCGATATAAATGTATACAGTTCACTAAAATCACAAATGAAATTTTTGTCAGAATGATGGATTTCTTGGAGGTTATTTTGTCATGTTCTGTCACTCAAAGCTCTCTGTTATATGTTAATTTAAACCACAGTGATGTTGTATTCTTGAATCGGATTGGTCAGAAAGTGTTGATTAGGCTAAACAGAGCATCAAACACAAAGTCTTCATTGATTATTTTCCAATAACCATGCATCCTGATGTGATTTATTTCTCTTACACAACAACAATTTGTTCATCATTGCGACTTTTAATTTATTAGAGTGACACATTACATTGCATGTTCTCACTTACAGTATCTTGCAAAAGTATTCATCCCCCTTGGTGTTTGTCCTGTTTTGTCGCATTACAAGCTGGAATTAAAATGGATTTTTGGAGGGTTGGCACCATTTGATTTATACAACATGCCTACCACTTTAAAGGTGCACATTGCTGTTTTATTGTGACACAAACAATAATTAAGATGAGAAAAAAAAAACCCCAGAAATCTGGAGTGTGCATAAGTATTCACCCCCTTTCGTATGAAACCCCTAAATAAGAGCTGCTTCAACCAATTCACTTCATAAGTCACATAATTAGTTGATTAAAATCCGCCTGTGTGCAATCAGTGTCACATGATCTGTCACATGATGTCTGTATAAATCAGCCTGTTCTGGAAGGACCCTGACTCTGCAACACTACTAAGCAAGCAACATGAAAACCAAGGAGCCTCCAAACAGGTCAGAGACAAAGTTGTGGAGAAGTGTAGATCAGGGTTGGGTTATAAAAAATATCCCAAACTTTGAATATCCCAGGGAGCACCATTAAATCCATTATAGCAAAATGGAAAGAATATGGCACCACTACAAACCTGACAAGAGAAGGCCCCGCCCACCAAAACTCACAGACTGGTCAAGGAGGGCATTAATCAGAGATGCAACAAAAACACCAAAGATAACACTGAAGCAGCTGCAAAGATCCACAGCGGAGATGGGAGTATCTGTCCATAGGACCACTTCAAACCATACACTCCAGAGTGGGCGGGACTTTATGGAAGAGTGGCCAGAAAAAAGCCATTGCTTAAGAAAACACGTTTGGAGTTTGCCCAACAGCATATGGCAGACTCCCCAAACACATGGAAGAAGATTCTCTGTTCAAATGAGACTAAAATTGATCTTCTTGGCCATCATGGGAAATGCCATGTGTGGCGCAAACCCAACACCCTGAGAACACCATTCCTACAGTGAAGCATGGTGGTGGCAGCATCATGCTATGGGGATGTTTTTCATCTGCAGGGACAGGAAAGCTGGTCAGGACTGAAGGAAAGATGGATGCCACTAAATACAGGGCAATTCTGGAGGAAAACCTGTTTGAGTCGGCCAGAGGTTTGAGACTGGGAGGAAGGTTCACGTTCCAGCAGGACAATGACCCTAAACATACTGCTAAAGCTACACTGGAGTGGTTTAAAGGGAAACATTTAAATATCTTGGAATGGCCTAATCAAAGCCCAGACCTCAATCCAATTGAGAATCTGTGGCATAACTTGAAGATTGCTGTACACCAACACAACCCATCTAACTTGAAGGAATTGGAGCAGTTTTGCCTTGAGGAATGGGCAAAAATCCCAGTGGCTAGATGAGCTAAGCTAATAGAGACATACCCCATACCCCATACATATTGCAGCTGTAATTGCAGCAAAAGGTGGCTCTACAAAGTATTGACTGGGGGGGGGTGTACACTCCAGCTTTCTGTTTTTTTTCATCTTAATTGTTGCTTGTGTCACAATAAAACAACAATTTTCACCTTTAAAGTTGTAGGCATGTTGTGTAAATCAAATGGTGCTAACCCTCCAAAAATCCATTTTAATTCCAGCTTGTAATGCGACAAAACAAGACAAACACCAAGGGGGATGAATACTTTTGCAAGACACCGTATGTTATAGCAGCTATAAACAGTCATTCCCTCACCGGCCTCTCACAAAGAAGTGTAAACTTGTCTGTCCTGAAGATGTCAGAAAACTTAACGTTCCAGCTTCACTTCCGAGCGTTACAAAGTGCTGAGACTGGAGACTCCTTCCAGAAACATTACAGAAACATCTCGAGAACTTCCCAGCACTTTTTAAAGCTCATAAACTCCAGGCGTGATAAGTGGAGCCCCCTGTGAATGACTATAGAAATGATAATGCAGACTACTAGAACAAGTGCACTCATGCAGATAAACCTGTGATTTGCAGCTGCACTATTGTCAGAGCTGCTGTTATAGAAAATGAATCAACACTTTCTCTTCTGACCAATCAGGATTCAGCAGCACTGTGTGGTTTGAAATGAACTAAAACTCACACTAACTCTGATTGTTGATCATTTGTAGTTACTTGGTCCAAGTCAGAGCTCTTTGTTTTGAACAGATTCAGTAAAAGGAAGTGAAAACAGGGGAATTTGTGTTTTCTGTAGAAGAGACGAGCGCAGTATGCGTTCTAAACTGTCCCAAACTGGCCACATCACACTGTCATCAACTCTCACAAAACAAAAACAGCAACATGAGCTGCTCGGTAAACACACATTACCCCGGGGAACCCCACAAGAACCTTGTTTTGCTCAGTGATATCTGGAACTTTGTTCTCTGGGCTGAAGTGTTTTTTTGGAGATGTTTTGTGAGAAACATGACGTCCAGGAGAGAAAGTGGATCAGATGCTTAGACAAGCGAGGAAAAGGAAAGTGATCCAGAGACCGGAGGGGGCTAAACAGTGGCTACTTTGAAGAATCTAAAATATAACTTTTTTTTTTTTTTCGAAACCACTTTTTGTTTATCACACAATTCCATGTGCTCCATGTGTTGTTTCAGCGTTTTGGTGTCTTCAGTATTATTCTGCAGTGTAGAAAGCAGTCAAAATACAGAAAAAACGATGAATGAGTAGGGGTGTACAAACTTTTGACTGATACGGTATATACTACAAATCACTTAAGGATTTAATTTGCACTTTAAAAATCTACCTCTTCCTTTTGTTCATTACACATCTTGTATTCACCATCTATGCACTATTGTCTTGTGTTTTGTTATATTTTATTCTTGGGTTTCAGTCACGTGACTTTTCTTAGCGATTTCACTTCCGGTAAAATAGCTGGTGGTCGAGCAAACCAAAATGGCTGCCGTAGTGCAAACAACTAGCGATAACTAACTTATCAGAGTACGCTCGTAATCTAGAAGCCGCTGCTGGCTTTAGATATATTCAGAAGATTGCTGTGTGCAATGGAATCGACCCCTACAGTCTGGGAAAGAAGGATTTGTCATACGATCTGGAAAACTACCCTTCAGTCGAGTTCCCCGACATCTCCAGCTATCTGGTGTTGCAGACGTCCTTCTACATCGCAAAACAGATGAAAGCGTGGAAGAGTACGGAGGCTTACAACTGTTTTGTATGTGGCTGGGTAAAGGACCTCGGGATCAAGTCGCTGCCCAATGAATCCTGTATTGTTTTTGCCCGTGTATGTAATTTTTTTTTTTTTTTAAAGCTTTTCATTCGTGTCTTTACAACGAAGCGCTGCAAGTTGAAGTGTAAACAAGCAACAGTTGGCTTGATTCTGACTTGTGTTGGCTCTTATCTCTCAGCTAAATCATTCATAAAGATCATCAGAAACCTCTTTAAAGACCTGGATCTTAGTTAAACAAGACGGAGAAGTGATCACGGCGCACTGTAACTGTACGGCTGGGGAAGAATTTTGTCGCGACCTTCATGCATATGGACTTTGTGAGGAGTAAACAAAGAAACAGCTGGGGACTTTAGCGCTTCGTGATGAAAAAAAGTACCGTAAAATAGCAAGAAAAGTACTTGGAAAACCCTAAGGCCATAGCTGAGAGGGATACAAACCTTTCACCAAGTGATCACTGCAAACTCGAGCACGCTTCGACTCGGCTCCCTTCGATTTCACTGAGAGGTTCAAAAGCCACCTTTTTCCACGTCTTTTTGTGAAATCCTGCGTTCGTTCACCCTTTTTTATTAGTTCACGGGGAACCCTGAAGAAACTTTTATCAGTTTCACAGTTTGATCGAGTCGAACAACCTAAAACAACGCAAGCATAAGGCATTTTTCATGCGAGCAATGAACCTTCTCCGTACAAACGCTTTGTCAACTGAGCTTTGGTAGACCACCAGCTAAAGTTTTGAATGACTAATGAGGCGGATGTGACGTCACGTGAAACCCAAGAATAGCCTTTGTCTCATTCATCTCATTATCTCTAGCCGCTTTATCCTTCTACAGGGTCGCAGGCAAGCTGGAGCCTATCCCAGCTGACTACGGGCGAAAGGCGGGGTACACCCTGGACAAGTCGCCAGGTCATCACAGGGCTGACACATAGACACAGACAACCATTCACACTCACATTCACACCTACGCTCAATTTAGAGTCACCAGTTAACCTAACCTGCATGTCTTTGGACTGTGGGGGAAACCGGAGCACCCGGAGGAAACCCACGTGGACACGGGGAGAACATGCAAACTCCACACAGAAAGGCCCTCGCCGGCCCCGGGGCTCGAACCCAGGACCTTCTTGCTGTGAGGCGACAGCGCTAACCACTACACCACCGTGCCGCCATAGCCTTTGTGTTGGTAGAATAATTTTTTAAAAAATCCATGACGTAGTATTCCATGTGGGAATTATTACTTGATAGTCAGATTGACTCGTGGAAAATTATACAGATTTGTTTCCCCCGCATCTTCACGATCATTGTGAGTGAAAATGTGCTCGAGTTTCCGTTAAATCAAAAAAGATGCATTCGAGATTTTAAAGCAGACAAGAAATCCTGTTAGACCTGTTTATTCTGGAGCTGGTGTTCCAGCCTTTTTAGAAATAAAGGGCTTTTAAAGAGACAAACTGAAGGAAAAAATACCAATATTAAACGGAGACTGTTTTTCATCCAATTCTATAAATAGTGTTTAGATAATAATAAATGTGTCTGTCTGTGTATCTACATCGTTACTTATGTACTTACGATGACTGTGTTACAGTAAACCAGAAAGTTAGCTCTGGGAAGTTTGCAGTTTTTCTTGAGTATTACATCATCCAAGTGTCTCTCTAGCTTACTGGAAATCTTGTTGTTCACACGTCACTTTTGGGCAGAGTTTATTATGAACAGTGTGTGTAATTTACCATTTTAAACACAACCTCAGTTATTAGAAGACACTCTGTTCACACGCGCACACACACACACACACACACACACACACACACACACACACACACACACGTAAAACTAAAATATGTTAAAGTATTCACTGCTGCTGTTTGTTTCCTGTTTTTAGGACACAGCGAGGTGGGATGGTCCAGCCGACTGATTTCGCTGACCTCAATGTGTAGAGGTGCGAGAGAAAAACAGAGGACAGATGGCTTTCAGATTCACTCTTCACGCTGGGCTTTAAACGTTTTACATAACCGCACTAATGATGCAGCAGGGTTCAAACATTAACCCGATAAAGGCTGGGCAGATTTTTTTTTTGTGATGTGGTGTAGTGGTTAGCACTGTCGCCTCACAGCAAGAAGGTTCTGGGTTCGAGCAGCCTTTAAGTTAATAAGATAAAAATAAACACAGCTTGTGATGTTACCAAGAAACCTCCTCTGTGCTGAAAATGTCGGAAAATTGTTACGTGACACTGGAGACTCCTTCTGTAAGTGTTAAATAAACATCTCCTTACTTTAAAAAAAAACAACTTCAACATGTCAAATATTTAAAAAATCGGTACCCTATGGGTCCATGTGGCTGCTGCTTATAAATAAAATAGTTTTCTGATCCCATGTCCATACGGTAAATATCGCATATATACATGTTATCAATGATACTCGCCTCATCTCTTACAAGCATCACCAAGCCGTGAGCAGCATCAGGGCTTGGAGTATTGTGGTGACCGATTTTGTCGACTGCGTTTTGTTCAAAATCCAGCACTGTGAACTCGATCTATTTTCAAAATAGTAAGAAAGAAAGCACTTGTTCATGAATTGTCTTCGAAGCATTATTTAGTACGAATGAGCACGTTTTGTTTCACAAGTGTCGTGTAAAGACTCAAAAAATAAAATTTTAAAAATTAAAGCGAATAGCAGAAGTTTGATATCGGCTTCTCAAAATATATCTGCCAAAAAGCTAAATAAAAAAAAAATTATGAAACCTTTCATTTGACCTTTCAGAAGGACCAAACAAAAGCTGTGATAATCAAAAGGTAACTTTTCTTAAAATAAACATCACTTGATATCGAATCAGTAGCCTTGGCGAACCATGAGGTGAATTTTGTTTATCTTTTTATTTGCCGATTATCTTCCGATACTACGAAGTTATAACGAGGTTTCTCTGATTTCGTTTCTGGTTCTGATTGGTTCCGAAGTTTATCAAGAAGTAGAACGGGTAATCGAACTTGATCAGGATAAGTGCTGATTGGTTACGAAGTTTCGCTATTGTTACACTTATAACACAATAACATCGTGGCTACTACCTCGTTTCACCTCTATGAGGCAGTAGACACAAAAATGTATTAATGTGGAGCGTCTGCCGTACGAGTCCCTGTGAATGAGCTGTTAGTATAGAAATGATAACAAATTAGAACCAGTGCATTCATGCCTGTGATCTGGAGCTACATTACTGTCAGAGCTGCTGTTATAGAAAATTTAATCAACACCTTCTCTTCTGACCAATCAGGATCCAGTGCTGTGATGTAATTGAAGTTACTCACTGCCTCTTGTCTAAGCCACAACAAATGTACATTTTTCATAGCAATTGTAGTATGAACTGTGCAGTAAATTAATTTGTGATGGTGTGTTTGGTTTAAATTACAAAATATTAACGTTGAATGGATTCTATATTTATTTAAATAAAGATTATTACTGTTGAAGCAGAAGCATTGAATCCTTCTCTTTGAGTACGAGTCGGTTCTTTGATTCAGATCCTGTATCAATTCTCCCAGTGAATGTTTCAGAACGTTCCGTATATATTATCTACTTCTGAACAAACAAAGTGTCCAAGAACAGAAACTAGACCTCATCCACCTCCGAGTGTCCGTTAGCTGTTGGAGGAAAGTCATGGATGCTGCATGTAATACATTCATTTCCTCATTCATTAAGTCTTAATTGCGATGCAGAGTGAGGAAGTGCAGACAGAGACTAATTGTAATCAAATAAAGAGGTGCTCTCAGTGTCATGCTCGTGTTAGGAAGGTCATTCTCAGTGCTGCAAGCAATTAGTCATCAACTGATTAACCCACAGGCTCGACGGAATCATTCGTCAATTTTTTTAACACAAACAGCTTAATTTTGAAAACGCACCATATTAATTTTCTCATTCAGGTTTAATTTTGGGCCCAAGTGTGCTTGTGCAGCTTCCAAAAGGGTTCTTCAAGTATTCTTCGCATAATTACCAGTTATTAGACTTTGAAAAGGAACGGTATCTGATGGGAAACACTACATCGGTCATTTAAGGGTTTAAAGGTTAAGACAACTTAAGAACCCTTAATGGTTCTAAATTTTGGAACACAGTCAAATAAACTCACTTCTGCATCATGTAATCATATTTCCATTGATTTTGATTTTTAGGTCCAGTGTGTTGCATAAGTTGTGCAACCCCCTTGAACTTTTCCACATTTTACAACCTGGAACCGATATTTCGCAGAAACTCCACTCATCACCTTGACAACACCATCCACGCTGTAAAGCATGGTGGAGATAGCATCAATTTTAAAAATAAGACATTTAACGTCACTCTGCAGGATGCTCAAAGTTTGAGATTCTTTATAACCAAACTCTGATTGAAAAATTTCCAGAACTTTATCCTGTAGTAAAGAAGGGAGGGGTTTGGTATCATTATTTAAAATAATTTAAAACATAAACATTATGATTGGATAAGTACTCACCGACGCCTGTTGTTGTGAAACCCCGAAATTAGTTCTGTGAATGGAGTCATTCTGTGGTATCTCAATATGAATACGTATTTTCCCAGAAGATGTTTGAACCCAGGGTTTTTTAGAGAACTTATCTAAACATACAGCATCATGAAGAAGCAATCAAGGAGCAATCAAAACAAATCTGGGACAACGTCCTGGAAAAATATCAATCAGGTCATAAAGAAACTTTGAATATTCCACAGAGTGACCTTAAATCGAGTCAAGTTTATTTGTATAGCGTTTTTAACAATAGACATTGTCGCAAAGCAGCTTTACAGAGAATTAAAGGCTTTAAACATGAGCTCATTTTATCCCTAATCTATCCCCAATGATCAAGCATGTGGCGATGGTGGCAAAGAAAAACTCCCTCAGATGACATGAGGAAGAAACTTCAAGAGGAACCAGACTCAAAAGGGAACCCATCCTCATTTGGGTGATAACAGATAGCACGATTTTAACAGTTTTAACATGACGTATGTTTTGTTGAAGTTATAAACTGTTCATTGATGGAAACTTGAGTGCAAAACTGTTCATGACAACTGCAGTCCTAAAGTCAACTGTAGTACTCAGACATAAATGCATCACTGTAAGCGTCCAGAGCGTCTTCCAAGTGCGACTTTCAACTGTCCATATGGGGCCGTCCTCCACAGGAGAGATGTGATGAGGCTCCAGCCAGACGTAGGGCATCAGGATGGATCAGGCAGGTCTGAGGAGCAGAAGAGGTCAGGATCTTACTGGTGTCTCAGGATCAACATAAATCCCTTATTTTAAAAAATTATGCAACCACCACCATGCTTTACAGTGGGGCTGGTGTTATCAAGGGTTTCTGCCAATATTAGGAGCTATTTTGTATCAGTTTATGACACATAATGATAATCAAATCCTGTCAGTTCCAAGTTATAACACTACAAAATAGGGAAAATTTAAAGGGGGTATGAATATTTCTGCAAGGCAATGTAGGCAGCTTCCATAATTTCTTGTCTTCTAATAATTTCAACATGTATATTGGACGTCATTGTTCCAAAACTGTGAAGCTTATTTTGTGACAACACACAAACTATGTATGAATACGTAGCCTAGCCCAAACTCAGCATCCAGGAGAAGTTAAGCACATTTCTGGGTGATATGTTACACATTCAGGGGTCAGTGTCACACTGTACATGCAACACGAATCCAACGTTATGAGCCAAGAAGTTTTGCCTGGGAGGGATTTCATGGCACCTGACCGTTCTCAGACTCAGGCTCGGGGATTTACCAAGTGCTGAGTTAATGTAATTGTGTAAGCTGAAGCATCCGGGGAGCAGAGAAACTTATCCATGCTATTGTTTCTATAGTAACAGTAACTTACATGGCAGATGCTCCGTATAAACCAATTTAAAAAAAAAAAAAAAGCATAATTGTTGATATGGAAGGAGTCTCCAGTGTCCGCTCTGGTGAGGTTGGTGAAGATATGACTGTTTATAGCTGCTACAGTTGTGGTCAGAAGTTTACATACAGTGACATGAAATGTCATCTTGGATATGAATGTCATGGTAATATTTGGGCTTTCAATGATTTCTCTGAACTGTTCTTTTTCTGTGGCAGAATGTACAGCATACAGCTTTAATTAAAAAAAACAGAATTCAGTGCATAATTTTCTTTGGGTTTTCTGAAAATTATACACACATGGTAAAAAATATACATACAGCACACCTAATATTTGGGTAGAATGTCTCTTCGCAAGATTCACCTTGACCAAACATTTTTGTTTATCATGAACAAGCTTCTGGCAGAATTCTGGTTGGATATTTCACGACTCTTCATGGTAGAACTGGTAGAGTTCAATTAATTTTTTTTCTTGGCATGGAGTCGACTATAAGAATGGTCCATATATTTTCAATAGGGTTGAAGTCAGGACTTGTTTTAATCTTAATGTTAGCCTGCTTTATCCTCCACAACCAGCTCTGATGCATGTTTGGGTTCATTGTCCTGTTGTAACTCCCAAGTCCCAAGTCGTGTTCAAGTTTCTGATGGTTTATGCTGAAGAATTCTGAGGTAGTCCTCCTTCTTCATGACTCCATCCACTTTGTGCAATGAACCAGTTCCACTGGCAGCAAAACAGCCCCAGAGCATGATGATCCTACCACCACCACCAGCTGGTACAGTGTCCCTCTGTACATGGTGGTCATTGTGGCCAAACAACTCAATCTTTGTCTCATCTGACCATACAGCTTTCCTCCAGAAGGCTTTTTCTTTGTCTGTGTGGTCAGCTTCAAACTTGAGTTAAGCTTGAAGGTGTCAATTTTGGAGCAGGGGGTTATTTCTTGGATAGCAGTCTCTTAGTCCATGGTGATCTGAACTGTAGACAGTGATCCATCAGCTTCCAGTTCATGGCAGGGCTGTGCCATGGTGGTTCCCAGGTTGTTCCTGACCATTAAAAAACCAATTTCCTTTCAGCTGAGGGTGACAATTTGGGTTTTCTTGAAGCAAAGTGGCTTGGCAAAGTGACTCCACCTCACAATAACTTGCATACAATTGTTTGAGCTGATCTTGGGATCTGCAGTTGTTTAGGAATGGCTCTAAGAGACATTCCAGAGTTGTGTATATCTGCGATCCTCTTTCTCAGATCTGCACTGAGCTCCTTGGACTTTCCCATTTTATTGTGTGTTGGGCAATCCAATGAGTGCTGTAAACAAACCCTTTTTATGAAGGCACAGAGAAGCTACCAGCTGTAGTCAATCATGATCGCTAACAGGAAGTTAAGAGACCTTGGCCTTGGCAAGATAAGAGACATTTTGGAAGTTTCAGCACCTCTGAATTAATAATCTAAGTGCGTGTATGTCAGTTTTTGACCCTGGATGTATAATTTTGACCCTGTGTTGATTTCAGAAAACCCAAAATAAATGAAAACTTCTGCACCAAATTCATGTTTTTTTTCTATTAAAGCTGTATGCTGTACAATCATTCTGCCACAGAAAATGAACAGTTCAGAGAAATGACTGAAAGCCCAAATATTGCCATGACATTCATATCCAAGACGACATTCATGTCACTGTATGTAAACTTCTGACCACAACTGTATAATGTAAGTGAGAACAGGAACTAACTTCCGTCATGGACTTTTTATATTAAACATAACACGAAATGGACAAAATGGGTGACATGATTTTTTTATATTAAAAAATGTTATCCTTGCCAAATTGCTGTGCTATAACAGGAATAAAACTTTTATCGGAAAACTCTGTAGTCGTAATAGCAAGTCCACGTCATCACACGACACTATCATTGATTATTTTCCTATAGCATGCCGTGTTGTGTTTTATTCCTTGTGCGACAGTTTTCTGGAGTGTCTTGAGCAATTTCTGCTCGCAGTACAGCATGCTGAAGTGATAAAACTACAGCTGGAGATGGAGACAAGTCTGAATGAGCTCCAAGTGTTTTGGAGCAAAATGCCTCAGTAATTACACGCAGCAATTATGGTACTTAACAGTGAGCTGTAAAGGAAAGTGGAGTGCGCAGATACTGAGAAAACAAAAAAATACAGTCAATATGAGAAAAATACAAACATGCAAATGATACAAGTTCAAATTGCAGGAATGCAAACAAACTGTAATAATTGCTTCATGGCCAGTTCTCTTAGAGTACTAAAAGTACTCTAAAACTATACCCATCATTTGCTTGTTACTCAGGCTTCACCTAAGTGTTCCTAAAATGTCTTTTCCTTGGAAACCTATTGCAAAAATCAGATTTTGTTTTCTTTTTGCAGAATAGCAAAGAGCTATTCGCATTTGTCTCATGCCTACAGCTTGAAAAATAAGTTAACCAGCTAACATTACCAACTTCCTCGATTTTTATCAAACAAACTGAAAATATGTACCAACATCTCCTAACAAAACTATGTGAGATTTTATTTTATTTTTTTAGGTTTAAAGGTTAAATTTAAGCTGAATTGGTTTGAAAGAATTTGGTATCTTTTCATTTCATTAAAAATTGAATAATAATAATAATAATGTCAGCGGGCGGCATGGTGGTGTAGTGGTTAGCGCTGTCGCCTCACAGCAAGAAGGTCCGGGTTCGAGCCCCGTGGCTGGCGAGGGCCTTTCTGTGCGGAGTTTGCATGTTCTCCCCATGTCCGCGTGGGTTTCCTCCGGGTGCTCCGGTTTCCCCCACAGTCCAAAGACATGCAGGTTAGGTTAACTGGTGACTCTAAATTGACCGTAGGTGTGAATGTGAGTGTGAATGGTTGTCTGTGTCTATGTGTCAGCCCTGTGATGACCTGGCGACTTGTCCAGGGTGTACCCCGCCTTTCGCCCGTAGTCAGCTGGGATAGGCTCCGGCTTGCCTGCGACCCTGTAGAAGGATAAAGCAGCTACAGATAATGAGATGAGAATAATGTCAGCTGTATTAAAATAAACGGTTCCTCTCTTGAACTGGGGCTTGTTGTTAGGGTTAGAGAAGCCTATATGTATTTTTTCCCCTTAATCTATTTTTAAATAAGTTACTTTGGCTGTTATGCCAAAGTATAGGTGCGGCACGGTGGTTAGCACTGTCAGCTCACAGCAAGAAGGTTCCGGGTTTGAACTTCATGGCCGATGGGGGTCTTTCTGTGTGGAGTTTGCATGTTCTCCCCATGTCTGTGTGGGTTTCCTCCAGGTGCTCCGGTTTCCCCCACAGTCCAAAGACATGCAGATTTGGTAAAATACCCAGCCATGGGGTTGCACAAGCCAGTGCATACTTAGCGCCAATCCTAAGCCCAGATAGATTGGAGAGGGTTGCATCAGGAAGGTCAAGTCAAGTTTATTTGTATGGCGCTTTTAACAATAGACATTGTTGCAAAGCAGCTTTACAGAATTTTAATGACTTTAAACATGAGCGAATTTTATCCCTAATCTACTCCCAATGAGCAAGCCTGTGGCGACGGTGGCAAGGAAAAACTCCCTCAGACGACATGAGGAAGAAACCACGAGAGGAACCAGACTCAAAAGGGAACCCATCCTCATTTGGGTGATAACAGATAACATGATAACATTTTTAACAGTTTAACATGAAGTCTGTTTTGTTGAAGTTATAAACTCTTCATTGATGGAAACTTGAGTGCAAAACTGTTCATGACAACTGCAGTCCTAAAGTTAGCAAGCCAACTGTAGCCCTCAGACATAAAAGCATTACTGTAAGCATCCAGAGCGTCTTCCAAATGCAACTTTCAACTGTTCATATGCGCCCATCCTCCACAGGAGCGATGTGATGAGACTCCAGCCAGACGTAGGGCATCAGGATGGATCAGGCAGGTCCAAGGAGCAGAAGAGGTCAGCATCTCGATCTCAGGATTGACATGTAACTCAGACGGACAGATGGGGGGGGCGGGGCATCCTGTGCCTATGCCAAATCAAATATGCGGAACAGATTTGCTGTGGTGACCCCTAACGGGAGCAGCCGAAAGAAGATGACTTTGTCTGTTATGTACATTTAGTTATTTTGTGAGATAAACTTTCTAAGCATGTAAAAAATGGAGCACAGTTTAATTCAAGCCTATAGTTTATCTTCTTTATCTTGTCACTCAGATGCTACCTTTTCGAACAGAGAACATCTTTTATTCTACCCACAGTCACTGGATATGAGCAATCACATGCTCTGATTGGCTAGTCTACTACTAGGATATCAGCTCATACAGTTAGGTCCATAAATATTTGGACAGAGACAACATTTTTCTAATTTTGGTTCTGTACATTACCACAATGAATTTTGAACGAAACAATTCAGATGCAGTTGAAGTTCAGACTTTCAGCTTTAATTCAGTGGGTTGAACAAAATGATTGCATACAAATGTGAGGAACTAAAGCATTTTTTAAACACAATCCCTTCATTTCAGGGGCTCAAAAGTAATTGGACAAATTAAATAATTGTAAATAAAATGTTCATTTCTAATACTTGGTTGAAAACCCTTTGTTGGCAATGACTGCCTGAAGTCTTGAACTCATGGACATCACCAGACGCTGTGTTTCCTCCTCTTTAATGCTCTGCCAGGCCTTTACTGCAGCGGTTTTCAGTTGCTGTTTGTTTGTGGGCCTTTCTGTCTGAAGTTTAGTCTTTAACAAGTGAAATGCATGCTCAATTGGGTTGAGATCAGGTGACTGACTTGGCCATTCAAGAATATTCCACTTCTTTGCTTTAATAAACTCCTGGGTTGCTTTGGCTTTATGTTTTGAGTCATTGTCCATCTGTATTATGAAACGCTGACCAATCAGTTTGGCTGCATTTGGCTGGATTTGAGCACACAGTATGTCTCTGAATACCTCAGAATTCATCCGGCTGCTTCTGTCCTGTGTCACATCATCAATAAACACTAGTGACCCAGTGCCACTGGCAGCCATGCATGCCCAAGCCATCACACTGCCTCCGCCATGTTTTACAGACGATGTGGTATGCGTTGGATCATGAGCTGTACCACGCCTTCGCCATACTTTTTTCTTTCCATCATTCTGGTAGAGGTTGAGCTTGGTTTCATCTGTCCAAAGAATGTTCTTCCAGAACTGTGCTGGCTTTTTTAGATGTTTTTTAGCAAAGTCCAATCTAGCCTTTTTATTCTTGAGGCTTATGGGTGGCTTGCACCGTGCAGTGAACCCTCTGTATTTACTTTCATGCAGTCTTCTCTTTACGGTAGATTTGGATATTGATACGCCTACCTCCTGGAGAGTGTTGTTCACTTGGTTGGCTGTTGTGAAGGGGTTTCTCTTCACCATGGAAATTATTCTGCGATCATCCACCACTGTTGTCTTCTGTGGGCGTCCAGGTCTTTTTGCATTGATGAGTTCACCAGGATGTACCAAACTGTAGATTTTGCCACTCCTAATATTGTAGCAATTTCTCAGATGGGTTTTTTCTGTTTTCGCAGCTTAAGGATGGCTTGTTTCACCTGCATGGAGAGCTCCTTTGACCGCATGTTTTCTTCACAGCAAAATCTTCCAAATGCAAGCACCACACCTCAAATCAACTCTAGGCCTTTAATCTGATTAATTGAATGACATAACGAAGGAATTGCCCACACCTGCCCATGAAATAGCCTTTGAGTCAATTGTCCAATTACTTTTGGTCCCTTTAAAAACAGGGTGGCACATGTTAAGGAGCTGAAACTCCTAAACCCTTCATCCAATTTTAATGTGGATACCCTCAAATGAAAGCTGAAAGTCTGGACATTATGTCCATGTCCATTATATAACTATAACTTGAATATGTTTCAGTAAACAGGTAAAAAAACAAAATTTGTGTCAGTGTCCAAATATATATGGACCTAACTGTATACCGTGAGTAGATAAAAAGAAAATGGTGGAGCGTGTCGCTGAACCAACTGAGGACGAAATAAAAAACTCTACTCAAAAACAAAACCCCCCAAAATACAAAAAAGCAACAAAATATAGAATGAAAGAATTTGATGGTAAGAACATATCTTTTTAAAATTTTTCGCAAATTGCAACTGTCATTTCGCCGGTTTGTTTACATTCTAAGTGGAAATGATTTTGTCGGCGTTTTGTATAAAGTTTTTTATTTATCGAATTTGCAAAAATATAAATAACAATGCTCCGTTTCTCAAAATCCAGTGAATGTGGATAGAATAAAAGAGTTATTCCACTCAATCTCGTCGTACACGGCTTATAGCTATCAGCTCATATACTACTCGATTTCGTGGAACAACTATTAATTGTACCTTTACAACCCTTTACATTGTACCTAACCCTTTACATTGTAAAGTGAATGAAATGTACCTTTAAAGTATATAACTGTACCTTAAGAGTAATAATGTAGTGTAAGATAGTGCCACATTTTCAGGAGGTAGATTTGTTTAGTACCTTTTCTCCAGAGGTGGACAAAGTACCCAACTTCATTACTTAAGTTAAAGTACAGATCCCACTGGTCAAATGTGACTCCGATACAAGTGAAAGTTGTCCAGTCAAATTTTTACTGAAGTTAAAGTATTGAAATACTTGCTTTTAAAAATACTTAAGTATTAACAGTACATTTTCTGTCAATGCATCATTGTATTATTGCCACAACGCTTACAAAACCTAACGCCATTACCAAAGACAGAAATGTGAATTCACAAAATGAACGCATGCTGTGCATCATGGTGGTTTAACGTTAAGCTAGCTAGTCAGTGAAACTCCACCTGACATGCTAACAAACTCTTTTCAAACTCAAAAGGTAGCTAACGCTACTAGAAAAGAAAGATTTCTACATTCTGTTTATTTGGCAAGATTATGCTAAAACATATTTATGAAAGGACTTCAGATAAGTTAACATTATTCATGTTAGCATAACTCTGTTTTTACATGCTAACTAACAGTGTCCACGCTAACTAGCTATGTGTTAGCGCTAGCCATGAACAAGGCGATGGCAACATGGCGGGGAAATCCATAGAAAGTCATTTGACTAACCAGACTGCATAGCTATTGCAATGTTATCACTAGCTCTAAAAGCACAAACAACTTTGTTGCAAGCTTTCTCTTGGAATAAAACGTTTATATCCCTCAATATGCTTCCGCAGGTTGGACGGCGAGTTTTTCTAGGCCGTGATGTGGTTCGTTTTCGGCAAACAAAGCAAACAAATCTTTATTCCTTTCAGAAAACTGAAGCATGGGTTCTTGGTTTGGCCATGAGTGCGTGCGTTCCTCAGAAGAACCGCCTCCTTGCATTCTGCCATCAACTGATCATCTTCAAATAATGCTGTTGAGAAATAATTGAACTTGATTTTATCCAGTTTATGGATGTGACGTTACCCTAGTGATCGGCTGTCTCAGTGTCACCTGGGAAAAAAAAAACAAATAATCTCATCTCATTATCTCTAGCCGCTTTATCCTGTTCTACAGGGTCACAGGCAAGCTGGAGCCTATCCCAGCTGACTACGGGCGAAAGGCGGGGTACACCCTGGACAAGTCGCCAGGTCATCACAGGGCTGACACATAGACACAGACAACCATTCACACTCACATTCACACCTACGCTCAATTTAGAGTCACCAGTTAACCTAACCTGCATGTCTTTGGACTGTGGGGGAAACCGGAGCACCTGGAGGAAACCCACGTGGCGAACATGCAAACTCCACACAGAAAGGCCCTCGCCGGCCACGGGGCTCGAACCCGGACCTTCTTGCTGTGAGGCGACAGCGCTAACCACTACACCACCGTGCCACCCCAAAACCCAATCATGTTTTAGAAAAGAAAAGAAAAACCATCCACTTTCAAAGCTGCTTCAGAGTAAGAAGTAATAAGGACCTTGATAGAAATGTAGTCAGAGCATTTTTTAACATAGTTACTGGGAGACCAAATGGTCTCCCAGTGGCCAGATTTGGTCTCCTAGTCAATGCCAAACCAGCTTCACTGGGAGACCAAATTTTAAACCAAGTTATGTCTTATCATTTGGTTCAATCAGTTGCAATTAATCCAAGTACCATGTAAGTATACATTTAACAAGGAAAACGAAGATCTATGTTATAAGATATACACACAAGATCATGTTGGTTAAGAAAAACAAAACTAAAATTTGGTTACTGAGATGGCTGATGTCAGAATCCAATGTCATTACTGTGTAACTTTGAGTGTCTTTGACATAACATTTGTGCTTGGTAATTGCTCTTGATAGCTGTGTAGTCACTGTAGTGTGTTTGTCTGTATGGTGATTGGTGAACCATTTTGCATCACAGAATATGCCGCAGCGGTGCAGCCGCATGGACTCTGGGGCCTGTGATTGTATTGCCCAGACCAGTTGGTCTCCTAGTGGAAAATCCTTAAAAAATGCTCTGAATGTAGTGGAGTGAAAAGTACGATATTTGCCTTTCAAATGTAGTGAAGTTAAAGTTATAAGTTTCCCAAAAAAAAATAATACACAAGTAAAGTACAGATACTCAAAAAGTGTACTTAAGTACAGTACTCAAGTAAATGTACTTTTGTATGTACAAATATACAAATTTCTTGGTGTGATTTTGGATCATAAAGTCTGCTGGAAACCTCATGTAGGATACGAGCAAAACTGGCAAAGTGCTCGGCAATTCTGTGGAAAACAAAACATTCTTGATTGCAAATCTTTGCATACTCTATATTACTCATTATTTTTGCCATATCTGACTTACTGTGTCGAAGTCTGGGGAAACACCTACAAAACCACTCTGCAGCCGATATGTACAAGACAGAAAAGAGCAATAAGGACAATAAACAAAACAGGATACAGAGATCACACAAACTCACTATTCATAAAATCACACGTTGAAATTTATGGATCTGGTCAAATTCAGAAAAGCACAAATAATGTTCAAAGCGAGAAATAATCTATTGCCAAAAAATATACAAGGAATGTTTAGTGAGAGAGAGGGGGGATATAATCTAAGGGGAGACCTAAATTTTAAAAAACCAAAGGTTTGAACAAATATGAAAAACATGTGCGTATCGAGCTGTGGGGTGACTTTATGGAACAGACTGGAGACAGAAATAAAACAAAGTGCAAATATAAATCTGTTTAAAAAAGGTACAAAAATTTTTTTTAAACAAGTATATAGAAGAGGAAGTATGTTAACGGAGGATGATGAGGAATAAATAGAATAGGGTTGATTGTTATATTAGAACTAACTTAGTATATGGTATATATGGTATATATTTATTTATGGGGATAGTTTATATATTCATATTTACAGGGATAGGTATGTAGTAGATATTTATTTTTGTAATTATATATTTATATAGATATTTATGAAGTGTATATATGGTATATAGTATATTATATATTTATATAGATATTTATGAAGTGTATATATGGTATATACTACAACCCCGATTCCAAAAAAGTTGGGACAAAGTACAAATTGTAAATAAAAACGGAATGCAATGATGTGGAAGTTTCAAAATTCCATATTTTATTCAGAATAGAACATAGATGACATATCAAATGTTTAAACTGAGAAAATGTATCATTGAAAGAGAAAAATTAGGTGATTTTAAATTTCATGACAACAACACATCTCAAAAAAGTTGGGACAAGGCCATGTTTACCACTGTGAGACATCCCCTTTTCTCTTTACAACAGTCTGTAAACGTCTGGGGACTGAGGAGACAAGTTGCTCAAGTTTAGGGATAGGAATGTTAACCCATTCTTGTCTAATGCAGGATTCTAGTTGCTCAACTGTCTTAGGTCTTTTTTGTCGTATATTCCATTTTATGATGCACTAAATGTTTTCTATGGGTGAAAGATCCGGACTGCAGGCTGGCCAGTTCAGTACCCGGACCCTTCTTCTACGCAGCCATGATGCTGTAATTGATGCAATATATGGTTTGGCATTGTCATGTTGGAAAATGCAAGGTCTTCCCTGAAAGAGACGTCGTCTGGATGGGAGCATATGTTGCTCTAGAACCTGGATATACCTTTCAGCATTGATGGTGTCTTTCCAGATGTGTAAGCTGCCCATGCCACATGCACTAATGCAACCCCATACCATCAGAGATGCAGGCTTCTGAACTGAGCGCTGATAACAACTTGGGTCGTCCTTCTCCTCTTTAGTCCAAATGACACGGCGTCCCTGATTTCCATAAAGAACTTCAAATTTTGATTCGTCTGACCACAGAACAGTTTTCCACTTTGCCACAGTCCATTTTAAATGAGCCTTGGCCCAGAGAAGACGTCTGCGCTTCTGGATCATGTTTAGATACGGCTTCTTCTTTGAACTATAGAGTTTTAGCTGGCAACGGCGGATGGCACGGTGAATTGTGTTCACAGATAATGTTCTCTGGAAATATTCCTGAGCCCATTTTGTGATTCCCAATACAGAAGCATGCCTGTATATGATGCAGTGCTGTCTAAGGGCCCAAAGATCACGGGCACCCAGTATGGTTTTCTGGCTTTGACCCTTACGCACAGAGATTCTTCCAGATTCTCTGAATCTTTTGATGATATTATGCACTGTAGATGATGATATGTTCAAACTCTTTGCAATTTTACACTGTCGAACTCCTTTCTGATATTGCTCCACTATTTGTCGGCGCAGAATTAGGGGGATTGGTGATCCTCTTCCCATCTTTACTTCTGAGAGCCGCTGCCACTCCAAGACGCTCTTTTTATACCCAGTCATATTAATGACCTATTGCCAATTGACCTAATGAGTTGCAATTTGGTCCTCCAGCTGTTCCTTTTTTGTACCTTTAACTTTTCCAGCCTCTTATTGCCCCTGTCCCAACTTTTTTGAGATTTGTTGCTGTCATGAAATTTCAAATGAGCCAATATTTGGCATGAAATTTCAAAATGTCTCACTTTCAACATTTGATATATTCTCTATGTTCTATTGTGAATACAATATAAGTGTTTGAGATTTGTAAATTATTGCATTCCGTTTTTATTTACAATTTGTACTTTGTCCCAACTTTTTTGGAATCGGGGTTGTGTGTATATATATATATATATAAGCTGGATAGTACAGTGGTAACGCTCACTGACTACGACGCTGGAGATGGGGGTTCGAATCCCAGTCGTGGCAAAACATCATCCATTAAGGGTCCTTAGGCAAAAAACCCCTCATGATATATCAGCCTACCTCAGGAATGAGTGAAGACATAACTAATAGAGTCATACCGGCTCAGACGTCGCCCGGGTCAACAAGGTCTGTTGCTAGGGAACCAGGTCAAACTGATGAGAAATGGGCTACTGGAACAAGACATCAATGGACGAGGACAGAAAATACGGATTTGCTGGAATGCTACTATACAAGCAATCCCAGAGAGAGGGGATACATGCAGCGAATGTGGGACCATTGGATACTTCAAAACCCACAATCAAGGCTAACAAAGAAACAGCTATTAGCCCAGTGTTCCAACATCCATAATCGAAATCTGCTATCACAACTAGAGATTAATGAAATACAACAACGATGCTACGGCAAGGGGGAGCCAGGAAGACAGGTCAGTGGGGAGATGTCATCATCCCCACAACCAGAGATTGGGTACCAAGCCCCAACAGCTAACAGCCTCAACACAAGAGCTGCTGACCTGAGAAGGAAGATCGTGACCCAACTGGAAACCTGGAGCCCCCGACGAATACCGAAGCTGAGTTGCCAAGTACCTTCAGAAGATCTACTAGTAGATGTGAATGCTGCTCTGAAGACAATCTCCACAAGAACCATCACTGAGACCAACAAGCTGATACACAGTACAGCAAGAGTAATCATGGAGATGCTTGGACACAAGGTGGGCTCGGGACATAAACAGTATCCACCATGGAAGAGACGATTAGAGGCCAAGATAAAGGCAGCACGGAGAGAAGTTAGCCAGCTAGCTGAACTACAGAAAGGGAACATGGTGAATAAAGGGGCACCCAGGAAGTACAACTCACTCTCCATACCAGAGGCACTCGAAACTGCCAAACAGTGACTAACAGCTCTGGCCACCCGGTTGAAGAGATACACCAAGGAGGGAGAGGTTCTCCAAGCTGTTCTCCACTGAACCAGCCAAGGTGTACTCTCAGTGGCAGGGGAACAACAACCGGTCAGACCCACCAAGAACTGAGGTGGAAAAATACTGGAAAGACATATGGGAAAGAAAGGCATCACACAACACCGATGCTCAATGGTTAGTGGACCTAAGAGCTGACCACAGCAACCTCCCAGAACAAGAACCAGTAACCATCTCAATGGCAGACGTCCAAGAAAGAGTGTCAAAGATGAAGAGCTGGACAGCACCAGGCCCCGATATGATCCATGCGTACTGGCTGAAGAAGCTAACTGCACTCCATGAACGCCTAGCAGCACAGATGAACCAGCTGCTGAGGGATGGAACCCACCCAGAATGGCTAACCCAAGGCAGGACAGTCCTAATCATGAAGGACCCCCAGAAGGGACCCATCCCATCCAACTACCGGCCAATTACCTGTCTCTGCACAACATGGAAGGCCCTGTCAGGCATCATTGCGGCAAAAATGAGTAAGCATGTGGCTCAATACATGAGCGAGGCACAGAAAGGAATTGGCAGTAACACCAGAGGAGCCAAACACCAGCTACTGGTCGATAGAACAGTTGCCCGAGACTGTAAGAAGAGACAGACCAACCTGTGCACTGCCTGGATTAACTACAAGAAAGCCTATGACGCAATGCCACACACATGGATACTGGAATGTCTGGAACTGTATAAGATCAACAGGAACCTAAGGACCTTCATCCAGAACTCAATGGAAATGTGGAAGACAACCCTAGAGGCCAACTCAAAACCCATTGCCCAAGTCAACATCAAGTGCGGCATATACCAAGGAGATGCGCTATCACCACTGCTGTTCTGCATAGGCCTGAACCTCCTCAGTCAGATCATCATGAAGAGCGGCTACGGGTACCGATTCCGTAGTGGGGCAACAATCAGCCACCTGCTCAACATGGATGACATCAAGCTGTATGCCAGGAACGAGCGAGAAATAGACTCGCTGATCCACACCACCCGGATCTACAGCGATGACATAGGGATGTCATTCGGATTGGACAAATGTGGCCGGATGGTCTCAAAGAGAGGCAAGATGATCCGGACTGAGGGGATTGACCTACCAGAGGGCAACATAGGTGATATCCAAGACAGCTACAAGTACCTTGGCATCCCACAGGCTAATGGAAACCATGAAGAGGCCACAAGGAAGTCAACCACAGCCAAATACCTCCAGAGAGTAAGGCAGGTCCTGAAAAGTCAGCTGAATGGTAAGAACAAGGTCCGAGCCATCAACATGTACGCACTACCAGTCATCAGATACCCCGCTGGTATCATAAACTTGCCAAAGGAGGAGATAGAAGCCACAGATATCAAGACTAGAAAGCTCCTCACCATGCATGGAGGGTTCCACCCCAAGTCCAGCACCCTGAGACTATACACTAAGCGGAAACAGGGAGGCCGAGGGCTAGTGAGCATCAAGACCACAGTCCAGGATGAAACATCGAAAATCCGAGAATACATCAGAAAGATGGCCCCAAAGGATGAACTGCTAAGTGAATGTCTCAGGCAGCAGAACCCTGATGAGAGTGCAGAGGAGGAGGAGGAACAGACAACCTGGAGAGACAAACCCCTACATGGCATGTACCACCGACAGATAGAGGAAGTGGCTGATATCAAGAAATCCTACCAGTGGCTGGATAATGCAGGACTGACAGACAGCACAGAGGCACTAATCATGGCAGCACAAGAACAGGCCATAAGCACAAGAGCCATAGAGGCCAGGATCTACCAGAGTAGATCAGACCCAAGATGCAGACTGTGCAAAGAAGCCCCTGAAACAGTCCAGCACATAGTAGCAGGGTGTAAGATGCTAGCTGGATCAGTGTACATGGAGAGGCACAACCAAGTGGCTGGGATAGTATACAGGAACATCTGCAACCAGTATGGAATAGAAGTACCCAAGTCCCAATGGGCCATACCACAGAAGGTGGCTGAGAACAACAGGGCCAAGGTTCTGTGGGACTTCAGCTTCCAGACTGACAAACAGATCCTGGCTAACCAACCGGACATAGTGGTGGTGGACAAAGAGCAGAAGAGGGTGGTGGTGATAGATGTGGCGATCCCAGCTGACGCCAACATCAGGAAGAAGGAACATGAGAAACTTGAGAAGTATCAAGGGTTGAAAGAGCAGCTGGAACGGATGTGGAAGGTCAAGGGTTGCGTGGTCCCCGTGGTAGTGGGGGCACTTGGGGCAGTAACCCCCAAACTGGGAGAGTGGCTCCAGCAAATCCCAGGAACAACATCTGAAGCCTCAGTCCAGAAGAGCGCACTCCTAGGAACAACGAAGATACTGCGCAGAACCCTCAAACTCCCAAGCCTCTGGTAGAGGACCCGAGCTTGAGGATGACATGGATACCACCCCCCCGCCGGGGGTGAGAAGGAGATTTTTTTTATATATATATGGGTGATTCTTAGATTATGTGCACCTTTGGCCTTGTGAAGTTGAGTGAAAAAAAGACTATCCAATTTGAACTCACACAGATTCATATGTTTAAATAACCATTATAGTATTGAGATCCATAAGATTTCAAACTAAATTTACAAGAATAATTGTTATTTTTCACATTTTACCTGACCCGGAATAAACAACTGTCATTTCCACCACATTTCAATTAACAGAAATAAATAAACAGTGCAATAATTTAAACATCCCAGGATCCTTCTAGGACCATTAGTTTAACTAGTTGTACCAGTTACCAGTATTTACAACAATCATTAATTTCTGAATGATGTAAATTAACAGTTCTAAGGATCAAATGCTGAAAGGTACATTTTCCACAGCGTGAAATTCAATATTACTTTGAGGAGGTCCTTGTAAATAATGAATAATCTGTCTTGTTACATAAAGTAAGGCAAACCATCAAGAAATGTATATGTGATTTTAATATGAACTGACTAGTTTTTGGAAATTTTCTGAAAAATATGTGTGGTGATGGAAATGACAAGCTGTGATGGAAATGACATGGTGTTGTGGAAATGACAATGACTTAACACATAGAGAACACATAGATATATTTATTAGAAAAAAATGTCAGTCATTGAACTTCGTTTTACAACACCATGTGAAAAAACTGAGCACACCTGTCCACTTCAGTGTTGCGGTTAACATTTAAATTATGGCTTGTTCAAAAAAAATCTTCAAACTTTTACAGAACCGTAACAGTACATGCTGTAAATAACCCAAAAACAGGGGGTTGGCAACAGTACTTCAAATAAAAGATTATTTCAGTAACTTTAGTGTCATAGACAACTGTTTTTTTGTTCTCAATCTGTGTGTGTGTGTGTACTGAGGAAATCAATGAACCTCACAGCAAGAAGGTCCTGGGTTCGAGCCCCGTGGCCGGCGAGGGCCTTTCTGTGTGGAGTTTGCATGTTCTCCCCGTGTCCGCGTGGGTTTCCTCCGGGTGCTCCGGTTTCCCCCACAGTCCAAAGACATGCAGGTTAGGTTAACTGGTGACTCTAAATTGACCGTAGGTGTGAGTGTGAATGGTTGTCTGTGTCTATGTGTCAGCCCTGTGATGACCTGGCGACTTGTCCAGGGTGTACCCCGCCTTTCGCCCGTAGTCAGCTGAGATAGGCTCCAGCTCGCCTGCGACCCTGCAGAAGGATAAAGCGGCTAGAGATAATGAGATGAGATGAGACATAGAAAGAGGAATTTGTCCAAAATTGCTATTATTTTTAAAAATATGACCAGAGACTCTAAAAGTGCACAAATTCTAAGAATCACCCATATATATATATATATATATATATATATATATATATATATATATATATATATATATATATATATGGCATGTAGTATATATTTATTTTTGTAATTAAATATTTATATAGACATTCATGAAGTGTATATATGGTATATATTTTTATAGGTGTAATTAATGTAGTTTGGATTTCGGGGTAGTTAAAAAGGGGTGGGAAATTAAAAAAGTATTGTACTTCTTCCCACTCCTTTTTCGAACAATGTGCGGTGTTTTGTAATGTCTTAGCTCTTTATGTTATTTTATTTATTTTTTTTTAATTTCTCGTTTTCTTTCTTTTGTATGTACAAATAGTTACATACATTTTTATACATGTTCGAAATAAAAATAAATTCATTCATAAAATAAATGAATTCATTCATTCATACTTTGTTACTGTCCACCTCTGCTTTTCTCTGACAGTGTAAGGATTTGCTGCTCTCAGTGTGATGATGTTCAGTAAAAGCAGAACATAAAGCCCTCCTTTGTGCACCTTCACTCATAATTTGAATAATCCAGGTTTGAGTCTGTAGTTTCGGTTGTGAATGAGGAAGACTGCAGATTTCTAGATGACGTCTGGGGGTATTTCCAGGCAGAGGGGATAAGCTCATCACTTACAAAATCAAGCGAAACCCTAAATACTAAAACGAAAGTGAAATTCCCCTGAAAGTGTGTTTTACTCCTACAGCCAGTGGAGAACACGTGGAACGCGTAAACGTGTTGGAGACTCGAACACATCTCAAGCACGGGATGATTTAATCTGAGACAGAACGCAAACAGGAGGAGGAGGAGGAGGAGGAGAGTTAATCTAATCTGATTATGGAGCTCGACTTTAGGAGCGGGCTGCTCCAGGACGCGCAGCGCGCACACGGCACCATGCGGCTTCTCCCGAGTCTCAGCCCCGATTAAACCGTGTCCGGGCAATACTTCGGACAGGTTTGTGTTTCCTTGGAGGAAAGGAGGACAGGATGAACGGAGAAGATGGAACTTTTTTTATGACAATTGTTTTTATGATCACGCCGTGAGTGCATGCAGATGCGTGAGTTCAGAGGTGAACAGGTTCGATGTTGCTGATGAGGGACCAGGAGGATGGTGGAGGCTCTTCACCGAGCCAGCTCAAAGTCAAACCCAAACTCAACTCAACCCAAATCCACCCCGCCAGCATCACCCAGGATCCGTCGGATATCCCGGACGACGACTCCGACCAAGATCTGGGGTCGTGTGATTATTCTGAAGTTGACTATGATGAGTTCTCCGACTCGTCCGACACACGGAGCATCGCCTCGGATGACTCGTTTTACCCGCCGGATGAAGAACTCACGGAGTCGGAGCGCACCCCGACCCCCGGCACGCTGTCGCTCTTCCGGGCCTGCTGCAGCAACAGCGCGCCCACCGTCCGGGCTCTGATCCGACAGGGTGTGGCGCAGCACGAGGTGCGAGAAATGGACAAGAACAACCGGGTAAGCGCGATCAGGGCAACGAGTCGATTCATTTAGAACAACTCTTTACAGTGAGCCGAGCGCGAGAGTCGACTCCCAGCCAGATGTTTAACAGCAAAGCCAGGAATCTGTAACTGCAGTTCTCAGGGACTTTCCTAAAGGTTAAAGTGACCAGATTTCTGAGAAGGGAAAAAAACACCAACAACCCTGGGGACATTTTTTTTGGATTGGTGGTGAAAATATCATTAAAATTTCTAATCTTTGTAATAAAAAGCAGAGCACTCTCGCCTTGAGGCGAGGTGGCCAAGTGGTTAGAGCGCTTGACCACCAAGCGAACAGTCCCCGGTTCGAGCCTCGCCTCGGACGGTGATCTGGGGCTCGCCTCCTGTCCACCCAGCAGTGAATGGGGACCTGGTGGAAACACTGGGGAAGTTAAAGGCGGCGAGGAAAGGAACTGGCCACCCTACCTCACCATGCCGACGGCCTAGACAGAGTGTGCTCTACGTATGTACGAAAACGTATATGGGACTCTTTGACTTTGACTGTCGCCTCACAGCAAGAAGGTTCTGGGTTCGAACCCAGCCGACAAGCGGCCTTTCCTTCCACAGTCCAAAGATATGCAGGTTAGGTTCAATTGGTAGCTCTAAATTGACCGTGAGTGTGAATGGTTGTTTGTGTCTGTGATGAGCTGGTGCCTTGTCCAGGGTTACAGATAAAACAAACAATAAAAAGCAGGAACATTTCTGTTTTTCCTGTATTTTGATCATGCATTGTCTAAAAAGTGGGATTTTCCTCACTGAGTGCACTGTAGGCTGATTCCTGTTGCATGTCTGAATTTTGTTTATTTTCGAGGGTGGTGTAGTGGTTAGCACTATCGCCTCACAGCAAGAAGGTCCTGGGTTCAAGCCCAGCAGCTGGCGAGGGCCTTTCTGTGTGGACTGTGGGTGGTAGAAAAGAGCAACTGGACTTGCTTGAAGATTCTTGAAAACATTTCACCTCTCATCCGAAAGGCTTCTTCAGTTCTGTCTGACTTAATAAGGAGTATCAGATATTTATCCTCTCATGGATCAGAATCAGAATCAGAATTCTGATGACAAGCTCATCTAAGGTGTCATTGAGGCATCATGTTGGTGTGGGTCACTGAAGGTTGGGTGTGAACGGCGAGTCATTAGGGTGATCAATGGATTGGCCGTTAGGGTGATCAATGGAAAGC
Organism: Neoarius graeffei; assembly: GCF_027579695.1. NCBI lineage: Eukaryota > Metazoa > Chordata > Actinopteri > Siluriformes > Ariidae > Neoarius > Neoarius graeffei. The sequence goes on from NC_083587.1 coordinate 16,192,348, forward strand.
TGACTCTCTCTGTCCTCCTGTGAGTCAACGAAAAGAATCTTCAAGCAAATCCAGTTGCTCTTTTCTACCACCCACAGTTTCCTATGACCTGGATGACTTCACAGACATGTTTCTGTGTGGAGTTTGCATGTTCTCTCCATGGGTTTCCTCCAAAGACATGCAGGTTAGGCAAATTGGCGGCTCTAAATTGACCGTAGGTGTGAATGGTTGTCTGTGTCTCTGTGTCAGCCCTGCGACTTGTCCAGGGTGTACCCGCCTCTCGCCCATAGTCAGCTGGGATAGGCTCCAGCTTGCCTGCAACCCTGTAGGACAGGATAAGTGGTTACAGATAATGGATGGATAGATTAATTTTCCGGCACAGTAATTTTATTTTGAGGGCAGCACGGTGGTGTACTGGTTAGCGCTGTCATCTCACAGCAAGAAGGTCCTGGGTTCGAGCCCAGAGGCCAACGAGGGCCTTTCTGTGTGGAGTTTGTATGTTCTCCCCGTGGGTTTCCTTCAGGTGTTCTGGTTTCCTCCACAGTCCAAAGACATGCAGGTTAGGCGAATTGGTGGCTCTAAATTGACCGTGAGGGCAATTCCACGGGTAACTGACGCAACATTCAGAGGGTTTAAAATGAAACTGTATGGCTATTATAGAAAGAGCAAACTCAAATGTATGATGACTTGAGGCCCAAAGGCCATCTTGGACAACACAGAGTTTTTCCCAGATATGAATAATTTATTTAATGGCATGCAGATAACATTGGTAACTGACGCAACTTGGAGAATTCGACAACTGTGAAGACACAAGTACAAACGCCAATTTCTGTGAAACTTGTTGCAATTTTATTAACATTTTTTCCAACTTGGCTTTCAACATGCCATAGTATGCAATGAAAGAATTAAACTATGAAAAATGTTTAGAACTGACAGTTGAGATCTTGGAATGTACAGTAACTGATGCAACATTCTTGGTAACTGACGCAACACTTTACAAATTTGCATATGATTTGATGTACAGAGAGAGATGAAATGTGGTAATTTTCTCTTTTTTAGTCATAATATCAATCAGTGAACAAAGCTACTTGTTAGATCTAAAAGGCCCCAAAGCTGTGATAATGACTCAATGGAATCAATTTTTTTCATGGAAATGTAAAGAATAAGGTCTATTTGATATAAAACACAGTTTAACTTACCTGGTGAGGACTTTTGCAGCAGTTTGAGTGCTTCTTTGTGACTGTTAGTTTTGGGTTTAAAGTATGTGCTTGGATCTGCCCATTTCAAAATGGCATGTGAAATGAGTTCAGCACAAAAATATTGACTGCAGTGAATGAACCAATCATTACTACTAATAACCCAATCAAATTTAACACCATATATACAGTTGTGCTTGAAAGTTTGTGAACCCTTTAGAATTTTCTATATTTCTGCATAAATATGACCTAAAACATCATCAGATTTTCACACAAGTCCTAAAAGTAGATAAAGAGAACCCAGTTAAACAAATGAGACCAAAATATTATACTTGCTCATTTATTTATTGAGGAAAATGATCCAATATTACATATCTGTGAGTGGCAAAAGTATGTGACCTTTGCTTTCAGTATCTGGTGTGACCCCCTTATGCAGCAATAACTGCAACTAAACGTTTCCAGTAACTGTTGATCAGTCCTGCACACCGGCTTGGAGGAATTTTAGCCCATTCCTCCGTACAGAACAGCTTCAACTCTGGGATGTTGGTGGGTTTCCTCACATGAACTGCTCTCTTCAGGTCCTTCCATAACATTTCGATTGGATTAAGGACAGGACTTTGACTTGGCCATTCCAAAACATTAACATCATTCTTTAACCATTAACATCATTCTTTAACCATTCTTTGGTAGAATGACTTGTGTGCTTAGGGTTGTTGTCTTGCTGCATGACCCACCTTCTCTTGAGATTCAGTTCATGGACAGATGTCCTAATATTTTCCTTTAGAATTCGCTGGTATAATTCAGAATTCATTGTTCCATCAATGATGACAAGACGTCCTGGCCCAGATGCAGCAAAACAGGCCCAAACCATGATACTACCACCACCATGTTTCACAGATGGGATAAGGTTCTTATGCTGGAGTGCAGTGTTTTCCTTTCTCCAAACATAATGCTTTTCATTTAAACCAAAAAGTTCTATTTTGGTCTCATCCGTCCACAAAACATTTTTCCAATAGCCTTCTGGCTTGTCCACATGATCTTTAGCAAACTGCAGACAAGCAGCAATGTTTTTTTTGGAGAGCAGTGGCTTTCTCCTTGCAACCCTGCCATGCACACCATTGTTGTTCAGCGTTCTCCTGATGGTGGACTCATGAACATTAACATTAGCCAATGTGAGAGAGGCCTTCAGTTGCTTAGAAGTTACCCTGGGGTCCTTTGTGACCTCGCCCACTATTACACGCCTTGCTCTTGGAGTGATCTTTGTTGGTCAACCACTCCTGGGGAGGGTAACAATGGTCTTGAATTTCTTCCATTTGTACACAATCTGTCTGACTGTGGATTGGTGGAGTCCAAACTCTTTAGAGCTGGTTTTGTAACCTTTTACAGCCTGATGAGCTTCAACAACGCTTTTTCTGAGGTCCTCAGAAATCTCCTTTGTTCGTGCCATGATATAATTCCACAAACGTGTTGTGAAGATCAGACTTTGATAGATCCCTGTTCTTTACATAAAACAGGGTGCCCACTCACACCTGATTGTCATCCCATTGATTGAAAACACCTGACTCTAATTTCACCTTCAAATTAACTGCTAATCCTAGAGGTTCACATACTTTTGCCACTCACAGATATGCAATATTGGATTATTTCCCTCAATAAATTAATGACCAAGTATAATATTTTTGTCTCATTAGTTTAACTGGGTTCTCTTTATCTACTTTTAGGACTTGTGTGAAAATCTGCTGATGTTTTAGGTCATATTTATGCAGAAATATAGAAAATTCTAAAGGGTTCACAAACTTTCAAGTACCACTGTACAAAATGAATTTCATTTCGTGGAATTGACCATAGGTGTGAATGTAATTGTGAATGGTTGTTTGTCTCTACATGTCAGCCCTGCGATGACCTCGTGACTTGTCCAGGGTGTACCCCGCCTCTCGCCCATAGTCAGCTGGGATAGGCTCCAGCTCGCCTACGACCCTGTACAGGATAAGCAGCTACAGATAATGGATGGATGATATTTTTTGAAATAGACAAGAGATACGGCGGCACGGTGGTGTAGTGGTTAGCGCTGTCGCCTCACAGCAAGAAGGTCCGGGTTCGAGCCCCGTGGCCGGCGAGGGCCTTTCTGTGCGGAGTTTGCATGTTCTCCCCGTGTCCGCGTGGGTTTCCTCCGGGTGCTCCGGTTTCCCCCACAGTCCAAAGGCATACAGGTTAGGTTAACTGGTGACTCTAAATTGACCGTAGGTGTGAATGTGAGTGTGAATGGTTGTCTGTGTCTATGTGTCAGCCCTGTGATGACCTGGCGACTTGTCCAGGGTGTACCCCGCCTTTCGCCCGTAGTCAGCTGGGATCCTGCGACCCTGTAGAACAGGATAAAGCGGCTAGAGATAATGAGATGAGACAAGAGATATATTTAATGAACTACACGGCGTAAGAACTTAATGAACATTCGAAGAGGTAATGCCAGAGATCATAGCCATCACTGACAAACATTTCTAACGTTATGGCGAATTGAGTTGTAGCGATGACATCACAAAAAATAGAATTTTAACCCACTGGCAGGAAAATCTACTTCCAAAACGGTACCATGAACAACGTCAAATATACCCTATACCATCTGAATATAATTCCGACTGACAGAATTGATCTATATTCTAAAAAATGTACAATTACAATTATCCGATCCTTATAACCTCCCGGATATCCTTTTAAAATCCTTTGAGGATACAAATGATCCCAGTCTCCCATTGCCTAAACTGTAGCCATAGCTGAATTGATGACCGAGCCTTAATCAAAATGTGTATCCACCACACATCACAACAAATTATACAAATTACTGACACTTTGGTAATGATCCAAAAGTGGAGTCTGGTCCATTAACACAAGAACTTATTGCCATGTTTGTGTACAGAAAACAAACAAGTTATTAAAACCAAGAAGTACACTCAAAATTAGTGGATATAGAAACCACTTAATGGGATTAGATCCTTACATGCTGACAAAGAAGGATTTCTCCTATGAGTTGGAAAATGATCCATCCGTTGAGTTCCCCGACATCTCAAACTACCTGGTGCTGCAGACATCATTCTACACGGACACACAGATGAAAACCTGGAAGAGCATGGAGGACAACAACTTTTTATATGTGGCTGGGTTAAAGATTTGGGGATCAGGATACTACAAGGTAGACGTCAGGAAACGGATCTAAGTGCAGGAAGAGTGTTTATTAGCAGGCGTGATATTTACAAAAATGAAAGCAGAATCATAAAGCAGAGCATTTAAACAGTGTTATAAACATGGCTAGAAACAAATGTGACGGTGACAGTGATGATACTTCACAAAGCGTCTGTGAAAACAGCTTCCATTTCTGTGCATGCTGATTGCGCTCAAATCAGTGTCAGGTGTTTCCCATAATGACCGGGTCCCAAGTACACGCACAACGACCGCTTGAGCTGCGCTAGACTCAAGCATGCGAAGGCGTCAAGTGTTCGCGTGCTGTGTGACCACAACTTTTAGCTCACGTGTATATCACCATCAAAATGCCTCATTTTCACCGATAACCCATCGCAAAGCATTGCGAGCTGTAGTGTGACCGGAGCTTAATGAGGCGGGTGATGTGACGTCGGATGCAACCCAGCAATTGTACCCTACTACAAGTAAAAATTAGCTTCAACTTGGGGGGAAAAAAAATTGCAGGCCACTAATGGGCTGTGGTTGAGAAACACTATTCTAGAACATCTCTGCTATTGGCCTGAGCCCGTCTTAAAGTGATCCACAAAACAATACGCGAGCCGTCTGCTGAACTCTGGTAGATGTTTCGGTCTGTGAGGTTTTTTTTTTCGGGTCTGTCAGTCATGGTTAAAAACGAGGACATTTCCGGGGTCAGGATCACATTGGATCCAGAGTCTATCCTGGGAACACTGAGAATGGATGGGGCACCAGCAGGTCATCCCATGGGAAGGATCCAAACACATTACATTACATTAATGGCATTTAGCAGACGCTGTCATCCAGAGTGATGTTCAACACACCCAGAGCAACCTGGGGAGCAGTTGGGGGTTAAGGTGCCTTGCTCAAGGGCACTTCAGCCATTCCTGTTGGTCCAGGGAATCGAACCAGTGACCTTTTGGTCCCAAAGCTGCTTCCCTACCCATTAGGCCATGGCTTCCCCATCTAATGAAAACTTTGTACAAATTTGAAGCAAAACAATAGTGATATGGTTGGATTTGACTCTTCCTTTAAAGCGTGAAAGTGAGTAAAAGTACAAACCCTCAGTCCCGGCCCCTAACCTTAGTCACGTTTTATCATGTGAATGTGTGTGAAATCGTGTCAAATAGTCAATCACGTAGCCTCGTATGTGTGGGCCAAACCAATTATAAGCAAGCATACCTAATGCTTTTCACTTACAGCATTTCACTTAAAGTGACTCAACTGTAATTTCTGGTCTGTCTTATTCCTGAGATCTGTCTCGTAAAGGTTGAGTTGTGGCTGTGGTCTGGCAATAAAGACTCCGAGGAATTCATCACCTTCCTTTCACGACGCTATGTGGGCCAAATGAAAGTGGCAGGCGTGGGCCAGAACTCATTCTCTGCCAGGGTAAAGTGAAGTAGGCTAAAGAAAAAAAACAAACAAGTGAAGTGGGTTTGTGGTTCATGGCTGAAAAACTGATGTCCAGACTGATAACTAACAAACACTTCACATTCTGCTTACTGGATTAAAAACAGAAGGATATCATTTAATTTGGCATTGAACCATTTCATCATGCACAGGCATCGTGAAATACATTTTATTAGCCTACTTTGGATTTATGTTGGAAATCAATTAAACCAAATGCACTGGTCATTAATCATTTAAAACGCGTATGCAGACAGTGCTAGCTTGTGTAAGACTGACGTACAGATGATCTATTACATTTTTTAATTCTTAAACATGTTTATACTTTCTATTTCATGTGCATTTCACATATCTGGGCTCTAACCACATCGTGTTTAATAAAACTTGTTTTTAATTTAATTTAAATCTCTTAATAAAGTAGCTTCGGCATTCACAGATGATGTGATTCGTTAAAAGGGAACAGAATTCCCATAATGCACTTGGACGTTTGTCAGGAATAGGGAATAGTGGCTAAAACTATTGTCAATTTTTACCAAGTAAATGTTTTTAATCAAGCACTTTTTGGAAAACGTTTAGGCCCCCGTCACACTTATTCGGAATTAGCAGAAATCAAGCAGAACCAGCTGGAATGAAAAATTTTTCAAAATTCGTGCCACATTCGGGCAGGAATTTCAAACTGACCAACATTTTTACAACTTTGTAAGAATGCCGTTCGAATACTTAGACTGCGCTTCGAACCCGCCTCGAATGATTCTTGCACATTCCGGGTGTTCGAATGCAGTTCAAATGTAGTTGGAACACAGCAGGAATACCTAGAGTGCTGTTAGAATGCAGTAAGAACATTAAGAATGCACTTCGAATGCAGTTCGATTGCTGCCCGAATACCACCCGAAGTCTGGTCGGAAGGTGCCTCAAATGCTGTACGAATTCACCTCAAATGCAGTCAGAACGCTCCTGGAATAGCCGCCGAATATGTTTCGAATGTCTAAGAATTCGAAGAGAATGCAGTTCGAATACTGAGAATGTACTTTGAATATCCCGGAATATACGAAGAATTTTCATTCCGACGGAATTCCGGCTCATTCGAGGCACATTCGGGACATTCTGGCAGGATTTGAAGGGGCTTGCCATTTCGATTTTTCCCTTGAACGTGATCAGAATGTTTCGAATGCTGTTGGAATGCCGTAAGAATATTTAGAATGCAGTTAGAATACACTTCGAATGCCGTTCGATATTTCTCCTCTTCTAATGCACCTCGAATGTTTTGAGCATGAGCAAAACATTCTGACTGGCTACAAGAATGGGCCCGAATGTTTGGAATGCACTCAGAATTTTTAGAATGCACTTCGAATATCCCGGAATATACAACCCCGATTCCAAAAAAGTTGGGACAAAGTACAAATTGTAAATAAAAACGGAATGCAATGATGTGGAAGTTTCAAAATTCCATATTTTATTCAGAATAGAACATAGATGACATATCAAATGTTTAAACTGAGAAAATGTATCATTTAAAGAGAAAAATTAGGTGATTTTAAATTTCACGACAACAACACTTCTCAAAAAAGTTGGGACAAGGCCATGTTTACCACTGTGAGACATCCCCTTTTCTCTTTACAACAGTCTGTAAACGTCTGGGGACTGAGGAGACAAGTTGCTCAAGTTTAGGGATAGGAATGTTAACCCATTCTTGTCTAATGTAGGATTCTAGTTGCTCAACTGTCTTAGGTCTTTTTTGTCGTATCTTCCGTTTTATGATGCACCAAACGTTTTCTATGGGTGAAAGATCTGGACTGCAGGCTGGCCAGTTCAGTACCCGGACCCTTCTTCTACGCAGCCATGATGCTGTAATTGATGCAGTATGTGGTTTGGCATTGTCATGTTGGAAAATGCAAGGTCTTCCCTGAAAGAGACGTCGTCTGGATGGGAGCATATGTTGCTCTAGAACCTGGATATACCTTTCAGCATTGATGGTGTCTTTCCAGATGTGTAAGCTGCCCAAGCCACACCCACTAATGCAACCCCATACCATCAGAGATGCAGGCTTCTGAACTGAGCGCTGATAACAACTTGGGTCGTCCTTCTCCTCTTTAGTCCGAATGACACGGCGTCCCTGATTTCCATAAAGAACTTCAAATTTTGATTCGTCTGACCACAGAACAGTTTTCCACTTTGCCACAGTCCATTTTAAATGAGCCTTGGCCCAGAGAAGACGTCTGCGCTTCTGGATCATGTTTAGATACGGCTTCTTCTTTGAACTATAGAGTTTTAGCTGGCAACGGCGGATGGCACGGTGAATTGTGTTCACAGATAATGTTCTCTGGAAATATTCCTGAGCCCATTTTGTGATTTCCAATACAGAAGCATGCCTGTATGTGATGCAGTGCCGTCTAAGGGCCCGAAGATCACGGGCACCCAGTATGGTTTTCCGGCCTTGACCCTTACGCACAGAGATTCTTCCAGATTCTCTGAATCTTTTGATGATATTATGCACTGTAGATGATGATATGTTCAAACTCTTTGCAATTTTACACTGTCGAACTCCTTTCTGATATTGCTCCACTATTTGTCGGCGCAGAATTAGGGGGATTGGTGATCCTCTTCCCATCTTTACTTCTGAGAGCCGCTGCCACTCCAAGATGCTCTTTTTATACCCAGTTATGTTAATGACCTATTGCCAATTGACCTAATGAGTTGCAGTTTGGTCCTCCAGCTGTTCCTTTTTTGTACCTTTAACTTTTCCAGCCTCTTATTGCCCCTGTCCCAACTTTTTTGAGATGTGTTGCTCTCATGAAATTCAAATGAGCCAGTATTTGGCATGAAATTTCAAAATGTCTCACTTTCGACATTTGGTATGTTGTCTATGTTCTATTGTGAATACAATATCAGTTTTTGAGATTTGTAAATTATTGCATTCTGTTTTTATTTACAATTTGTACTTTGTCCCAACTTTTTTGGAATCAGGGTTGTATGAAGAATTTTCATTCTGACGGCATTCTGGCTCATTCCGCCTCTAGTGTGACTACCTTATTAGCGATACTCTGACCTAAACCTTTAAAAATAAAAACAATAATTGTTTTCCTGAATAATAGCTTTAAATACAAATTATTTGCAGACCCAAGTCTCAGTCCTAGTAACATATACCACAATACTTTTTTTCAATGAAATGCCCCTTTTCTTAAAAACAACCACATTTTATTTTGTGTAACTCTGAGGAATGTACACGCAGACCTCGCTGATCTTTCGAAAACAAATTAGTTCCTGTTAAATCCATCCAGAGGAGCAGGATATGATTACATCACGGATATATAATATCAGTGTGGCCTGACTGTAATAGAGGTGTGTGTATTCAACATTAAACGCACACACACAGAACTTGCAGGAGGAAGACAGAATGTAAACCAGCACGAAAGGGAAAAAGAACAAATACTTCCGGAAACTTGTTTGCTTACATATCAGAGCTATTAATAGACCCAGTGTGTTTACAGCTTATTGCACTTTTACTGTATTATCTTGAGTGTTGTGCGATGAGTGTGTTTGGATTGTGTTGTGTAAATCCAACCTCTCTCAAACATAGATGCTTTAATCTCTGACCCACTTTTACTGTCCTGTATCAAAGGGTTCTTTAACCATCAATGTTTTTTACTGTAAAAAAAAAAAATCCTTGGTGCAACATAAAAGTGCTTGCGCTATTGTTTGGATCGTGACAATAATACAGCCATCCATGGCCAGGAGGCGTGGCCAGAGAGCAGAATTGGCTGTCCTCTCTGGGTGGGAGGGGCATACTCTCTATCTGCTGTCAATCACAGCTATAATCCCGAGGTCCTTTACCCAGCCACATACAAAACAGTTGTAAGCCTCCGTACTCTTCCACGCTTTCATCTGTTTTGCGATGTAGAAGGACGTCTGCAACACCAGATAGCTGGAGATGTCGGGGAACTCGACTGAAGGGTAGTTTTCCAGATCGTATGACAAATCCTTCTTTCCCAGACTGTAGGGGTCGATTCCATTGCACAGAGCAATCTTCTGAATATATCTAAAGCCAGCAGTGGCTTCTAGATTATGAGCGTACTCTGATAAGTTATCACTAGTTGTTTGCGCTACGGCAGCCGTTTAGACCACCAGCTATTTCACTTCCAGTAAAACCACTAAGAAAAGTCACGTGACTGAAACCCAGCAGTTTGGGGCTCATACATGCAGTCAGGGGCGGATAGCGATTACCTTTGAATGTGTTATGTCGCCCGGTGACGCCCTGTGCCTGAGCAGCAGTTTGAAAAGATGCGATTGTGTGTTGGAGGAAACACACAATAGCCTTCTCCCTCCTGGAGTGGACATCCATTTCACCATGTTAAGGCCCTCAATCATTAAACATGTCAACATGTGACACTGTGTGAACAATATGGGATCACGTGAAAAACATATCTGAAATGTGTGACGAGTCTACAGGGACACAGTTCAACGCGTTACACAGTGAGAGCAAAATGCCATGTTCGGTACGGTCACATGTTCAGAAATATGAGGGCCTTCTTCATGACCACATGAAAGTAAAAATCAACAGTTTACGCTGGGTTTTGTGGTCCTGGGCCTGATATTCAGCTCTTGATGTTCTTACTGTGCAAGAAGGGGTTTTTATGTGATGAGTCATTTCTAGAATACGGCTGCTTTCCTCCACCTCCATCTCTCTCTCTCTGTCATTTAATATGATGGCTCATTAAGTCCCACTTCATCAGTCTCTCTCTCTCCCGCTCTCTCTTTCACACACACACACACACACACACACACACACACACACACACACACACACACACACACACACACACACACCTCCAAAATGTGATTAGCACTAAGTACATGACACTACATGAATAATAAAGTGTTCATGATTTGATATAACGGTTAATCAAATGTCTGTGTCAAATGTATTTTTGTGGAAAATATAAATATATTCGAGAATATATTACCTTCGAGAATTGTGGTATCATATTTCTGTCATATCGCCCCACCCTAATACTGACTTCAAATAAAACAAACAAATAAACAAACAGCTGTACAGCAGCTCATGGTTAAAACACAAACACAAATATCTTCATTTCCTTTTATTTATTTGTGAATATTTATACAAAAACAGCTCAGTGCTCAATGCATCTTTAACATTTCAGGTGATTTTATGCCGAAGACCTGAACCCTTTAAAAAGCCGAACACGAGACTAAGTGCCAAAACTCTGCGGCTCGGTCACTCGCTCCTGAGGCTAATCCTTTCTATTTCAGGAGCTGACTCGGCCGCAGATTACACGAGACAGATATCTGAGTCAGAGCTGAGAGGGGGAATAAAACACACCCTGAAGATGATGCTCCAAAATGCCACCTGCATATATTTACATGATATTTACATTTATATTCACTCTGGAGATACTTTTTATCCAAAGTAACTTAAACTTGATGCAAATCCAATCCAAGCACAGGCCTACATCTCGTTCATAAAACCTCAGCATTACAGTGTTTTTTTCTCATTAGTTTCAGACATGTTGTTCCACAAACCTTGAACCCCAGGTAGAGCAAGTGCCGTGTTGTTATTTCAACTTAATATCTGATAATTTTTGCTTAATATTTTAAGTTATAATAGTTCAACTTGTTTTATTGAACTCATTTTGAACTGTTATTACAAGATACTCTCTTGTTATTCTGAATTAATATCTCATAATGTGGTGGTTAGCACTGTCACCTCACAGCAAGAAGGTTTTGGGTTCGAGCCCAGTGGCCGACAGGGCCTTTCTGTGTGGAGTTTGCATGTTCTCTCCCCGTGTCTGTGTGGGTTTCCTCCGGGTGCTCCGGTTTCCCCCAAAGATATGTCTCATCTCATCTCATTATCTCTAGCCGCTTTATCCTTCTACAGGGTCGCAGGCAAGCTGGAGCCTATCCCAGCTGACTACGGGCGAAAGGCGGGGTACACCCTGGACAAGTCGCCAGGTCATCACAGGGCTGACACATAGACACAGACAACCATTCACACTCACATTCACACCTACGGTCAATTTAGAGTCACCAGTTAACCTAACCTGCATGTCTTTGGACTGTGGGGGAAACCGGAGCACCCGGAGGAAACCCACGCGGACACGGGGAGAACATGCAAACTCCACACAGAAAGGCCCTCGCCGGCCCCAGGGCTCGAACCCAGGACCTTCTTGCTGTGAGGCGACAGCGCTAACCACTACACCACCATGCCGCCGCAAAGATATGTGGTTAGGTTAACTGGTGGTTCTAAATTGACTGTAGGTGTGAATGTGAGTGTGAATGGTTGTTTGTCTCTGTGTATCAGCCCTGTGATGATCTGGCGACTTGTCCAGGGTGTACCCCGCCTCTCACCCATAGTCAACTGGGATAGGCTCCAGCTTGCCTGCAACCCTGCACAGGATAAGCGGTTACGGATAACAGATGGATGGATCTCATAATGTTCATTTAATATTTTTTGAATTGATTCGTTAAAGAGACCATATTGATATTTTGACTTTATCTCATTATTTCAAATGTTCAGTGTCAATCTTACAGTTCTGAATCAGTGTTATTCCAAGAACTTAATTCATTATTTTGACTTATTATTTTTTACTCAATGTCTCTTAATTTTGACTTAACAGCATTATTTTCACTCATTCTGTTATTTCAAGATACCATCTTGTTATTTTGATTAAATAACTCATTATTCTGACTTGACATTTCCTTATTACAAGTTAATATTTTGATATTATTATTATTATGACTTAATATCTTATTTCACTTCATTTTTTCCCCAAGACACTCATTATTTTACTTCATAACTTATTATTTCAATATATTATCTTGCTAATAGGGAGGAGCTGAGCAGCTCTGAGCAGCTCAACAAGGGGAGGGGCTAATTTCTGGGTCAGAAAAATATAAATTAGATGAAAGCCTGAAATGGAATAATGACTAGTGGCATCCAGTGCACAGTGATATAGCAATAACAACAACAGCAGCTTCTTTAACACATCGTTATTATTGTTATTTTTTTATTAGTCTGGGTGGAGAAACACTTAACAACACACATGGTATGACAACACGGTGTCAAAAAAAAAAAGGCAAGGAGTCTCAGTTTAGTAACACATTTAGAATGTTTTATGATATTAAGAGCAATATTATTTAGACTGAAAGCACAGTTATATTTTCGGGAGTGAACAGATTTCCTCCTGCTGCTTGAGGATATTTATAAATGACAGAAGCCATTATCATAGTTTGGGTCGATTCATTTTCACAGACGTCTAAAGGTCAAAACTGGTAGATTTGTTTCCTTATTTACAATTTTTGTTGATAAATCTGATAATTTTTAAACATGCGTTAGACATCATTGATATTTTGGCTCTTTCTGAACCTTTGCGTTTCCCAAGAGACATCCAGCGACAGCTGCTGTACGATCTGTACGATATAATGTACAGTTTCGATAAAAATCCTGCTTTCTAACAGGCCCTCGAGTAGCGAAGTGATCGACCAGTCAGAGGTAAAGCTGTGATTTTGTAAGGAGTTTACGCTTCTTTGTGGTTTCTCAGTAAAATGACAAGCTGAATTTATTGAGAGAACAAAAGAGAGGCTGGCGAGGGAATGACTGTTTATAGCTGCTATAATGTAAGTGAGAACAGGAACTAGCTAATTTCAGGATGTTTTGTAACACTTAACTATAAATGGATAATAAATACAACATACAGTGCCTTGCAAAAGTATTCATCCCCCTCGGTGTTTGTCCTGTTTTGTCGCATTAGAAGTTAGAATTAAAATGGATTTTTGGAGGGTTCGCACCATTTGATTTACACAAGATGCCTACCACTGTAAAGGTGCACACTGTTGTTTTATTGTGACACAAACAATAATTAAGATGAAAAACAGAAATCTGGAGTGTGCATAAGTATTCACCCCCCAAAGTCAATACTTTGTAGAGCCACCTTTTGCTGCAATTACAGCTGCAAGTCTCTTGGGGTATGTCTCTATTAGCTTAGCACATCTAGCCACTGGGATTTTTGCCCATTCCTCAAGGCAAAACTGCTCCAACTCCTTCAAGTTCGATGGGTTGCGTTGGTGTACAGCAATCTTCAAGTTATGCCACAGATTCTCAATTGGATTGAGGTCTGGGCTTTGATTAGGCCATTCCAAGGCATTTAAATGTTTCCCTTTAAACCACTCCAGTGTAGCTTTAGCAGTATGTTTAGGGTCATTGTCCTGCTGGAACGTGAACCTTTGTCCCAGTCTCAAACCTCTGGCTGACTCAAACAGGTTTTCCTCCAGAATTGCCCTGCATTTAGTGCCATCCATCTTTCCTTCAGTCCTGACCAGCTTTCCTGTCCCTGCAGATGAAAAACATCCCCACAGCATGATGCTGCCACCACCATGCTTCACTGTAGGAATGGTGTTCTCAGGGTGTTGGGTTTGCGCCACACATGGCATTTCACATGATGGCCAAAAAGATCAATTTTAGTCTCATCTGACCAGAGAATCTTCTTCCATGTGTTTGGAGAGTCTGCCACATGCTGTTGGGCAAACTCCAAACGTGTTTTCTGAAGCAATGACTTTTTTTCTGGCCACTCTTCCATAAAGCCCTGCCCACTCTGTGGAGTGTACGGTTTAAAGTGGTCCTATGGACAGATACTCCCATCTCCGCTGTGGATCTTTGCAGCTCCTTCAGTGTTATCTTTGGTGTCTTTGTTGCATCTCTGATTAATGCCCTCCTTGCCCGGTCTGTGAGTTTTGGTGGGCGGGGCCTTCTCTTGTCAGGTTTGTAGTAGTGCCATATTCTTTCCATTTTGCTATAATGGATTTAATGGTGCTCCGTGGGATATTCAAAGTTTGGGATATTTTTTTATAACCCAACCCTGATCTATACTTCTCCACAACTTTGTCTCTGACCTGTTTGGAGGCTCCTTGGTTCTCATGTTGCTTGCTTAGTAGTGTTGCAGAGTCAGGGTCCTTCCAGAACAGGGTGATTTATACAGACATCATGTGACAGATCATGTGACACTTTGATTGCACACAGGTGGATCTTAATCAACTAATTATGGGACTTGTGAAGTGAACTGGTTGGAGCAGCTCTTATTTAGGGGTTTCCTACGAAAGGGGATGAATACTTATGCACACTCCAGATTTCTGTTTTCTTTTTTCTCATCTTAATTATTGTTTGTGTCACCATAAAACAACAATGTGCACCTTTAAAGTTGTAGGCATGGTGTGTAAATCAAATAGTACTAACCCTCCAAAAATCCATTTTAATTCCAGCTTGTAATGCGACAAAACAGGACAAACACCAAGGGGGATGAATACTGTTGCAAGGCACTGTACATCGCTGTTTAATAAATTAAAAAACTGTGATTGGTTTGGGACTTGCTCTGTTCGAAGAGGAATAAAACACTTGGGGATGTGCTATTATAGGAAAATAATCAGTGCTCACTTCATTACAACACCCTGTCGCTGATTATTTTCCTATAACAGCAACACGGACATTGTTTTACTGTGAATGCATTTTATTATAAAATTTTAAATCTATATTGCATTCAGCAATGTTTGCGTTGTTTTTCTGTTATTGGTTCTATTAGCTGTTAACCTCTGGGTCATGAACACATGAATATAAACAGGTTTGGGAAAGTTTTCTGCCGAGTGAACAAATAGAAATGTTGAAAGAATATCTTATCATGAACATAAATATAAAACAGAGAGGCAGTGCAGATTTCAATCTCGACACAGAAGAGTGTAAAGGTGTCTCGCTCTCTCCAAGATGTTATTCGACGTTCCTTATAAAGAACTGACTCAGACAGGTCAAGCGAGAAATCTGTTTCTGCTAAAATTACTTTAACAAAACCAGAATGTGGCGCGCTTTTTTTTCCACGCTCTGAGAAAACGGTTTAAGTCTAAAATGTTAATAAATTTACAGCATGGGACGAGTTTATAAGAACACAAAGAGCTCCTGTATTATAATAGCGCTTTCTCAAAAATAGCAAAATAAAGTTGATTTATTATCGTGTTAAATATGAACATTACACACAAATAAAAACAGTCCCAAAGTGTGGCTTGAATCAGGTCATGTTGCCAGTCAATTAAGAAAGCTCTGCCTCTTCTAACTTACCTAGCATGTCTTGGAGGCGTGGCTTTAGAGGGAATGTTTGAGAAGAAATGCATTTGTCTTCTACCAAATTTCTAACTGTACCTTTAACTGCTAGAGTGGTGGCTACAATTATCGACAGTCCATAATTATCGACACCTTTTCAGATTTACCAATAAAAACAATTTTACAAAGGCGAGTTTCAGTTCCAACAGTTATTATTGGTTAATTAATCAACTGGAAGACCCGCCTCACCCTTTGATCTTGTCGTCTGATGACAGCTCGTTACTGGAGATGGGATTTTTTTAGCACGATCATCAGTTTTTCAGAAAACCCAGACGTTATCATCGCAGGTAAGCATGGTGGAAAGATCATGGACATGATCAAATTACTGATCAAATTCACTGATATTTCATGATCTCCTTGTCAAAACCTACTTTGTTTTTGACAGTCGCCATTTTGTATCTAAACGCACGTTTGAGAACGGTGTCGATAACTGTGGACAAAGGTGTCAATAATTGTGGAACGGTGTCAATAACTGTGGACAAAGGTGTTGATAATTGTGGAAAAAGGTGTTGATAATTGTGGACAAAGGTGTTGATAATTGTGGAAAAAGGTGTTGATAATTGTGGAACGGTGTCAATAACTATGGACAAAGGTGTCAATAATTGTGGAACGGTGTTGATAATTGTGGACAAAGGTGCTGGTAATTGTGGAACGGTGTTGATAACTGTGGACAAAGGTGCCAAGAATTGTGGAACGGTGTCAATAACTGTGGACAAAGGTGTCAATAATTGTGGAACGGTGTTGATAACTGTGGACAAGGTGTTGATAATTGTGGACAAAGGTTTCGATAATTGTGGACAAAGGCGTTGATAATTGTGGAACGGTGTCGATAACTGTGGACAAAGGTGTCGATGACTGTGGACAAGGGTGTTGATAATTGTGGAACGGTGTCGATAACTATGGACAAAGGTGTCAATAATTGTGGAACGGTGTCGATAATTGTGGACAAAGGTGTTGATAACTGTGGAACGGTGTTGATAACTATGGACAAAGGTGTCGATAACTGTGGAACGGTGACAATAACTGTGGACAAAGGTGTCAATAATTGTGGAACGGTGTCGATAACTGTGGAAAAAGGTGTTGATAACTATGGACAAAGGTGTCAATAATTGTGGAACGGTGTCGATAACTGTGGAAAAAGGTGTTGATAACTATGGACAAAGGTGTCAATAATTGTGGAACAGTGTCAATAACTGTGGACAAAGGTGTCAATAATTGTGGAATGGTGTCGAATACTGTGGACAAAGGTGTCGATAATTGTGGAATGGTGTCAATGACTGTGGACAAGTGTGTTGATAATTGTGGAACGGTGTCGATAACTATGGACAAAGGTGTCGATAACTGTGGAACGGTGACAATAACTGTGGACAAAGGTGTCAATAATTGTGGAACGGTGTCAATAACTGTGGACAAAGGTGTCGATAATTGTGGAATGTGTCGATAACTGTGGACAAAGGTGTCGATAACTGTGGAAAAAGGTGTTGATAATTGTGGAACGGTGTCAATAACTATGGACAAAGGTGTCAATAATTGTGGAATGGTGTTGATAAATGTGGACAAAGGTGTTGGTAATTGTGGAACGGTGTTGATAACTGTGGACAAAGGTGCCAAGAATTGTGGAACGGTGTCAATAACTGTGGACAAAACGTGTCGATAATTGTGGAACGGTGTCGATAACTGTGGACAAAGGTGTTGATAATTGTGGAACGGTGTCGATAACTGTGGACAAAGGTGTCGATAATTGTGGAACGGTGTCGATAACTGTGGACAAAGGTGTCGATAATTGTGGAATGGTGTCGATAATTGTGGACAAAGGTTTCGATAATTGTGGACAAAGGCGTCGATAATTGTGGAACGGTGTCGATAACTGTGGACAAAGGTGTCGATAATTGTGGAATGGTGTCGATGACTGTGGACAAGGTTGTTGATAATTGTGAAACGGTGTCGATAACTATGGACAAAGGTATCAATAATTGTGGAACGGTGTCATGTGATCTGATACGCTAAGTAATTGGGAATCAACTCATTTTTTTTCCAGTGGAAGTTTGAGTAATTATTCATGCACAATTTACGTATTGAAAGTCTTTTCTAGGGGTGGCACGGTGGTGTAGTGGTTAGCGCTGTCGCCTCACAGCAAGAAGGTCCTGGGTTCGAACCCTGGGTCCGGCGAGGGCCTTTCTGTGTGGAGTTTGCATGTTCTCCCCGTGTCCGCGTGGGTTTCCTCCGGGTGCTCCGGTTTCCCCCACAGTCCAAAGACATGCAGGTTAGGTTAACTGGTGACTCTAAATTGACCGTAGGTGTGAATGTGAGTGTGAATGGTTGTCTGTGTCTATGTGTCAGCCCTGTGATGACCTGGCGACTTGTCCAGGGTGTACCCCGCCTTTCGCCCGTAGTCAGCTGGGATAGGCTCCAGCTTGCCTGCGACCCTGTAGAAGGATAAAGCGGCTAGAGATAATGAATGAATGAATGAATGAAAGTCTTTTCTACTTTTGCAATGGCCAAAAGATCATTAAGGTGTCGATAATTGTAGCCGCCGTTCTATTGTGTAGAATTATTACATATTCACTTATTATTGTTATTATTTCTAATACCACAGCGCTTTTGAAGTCTCCAATCTGATTGGACAGAAGGTGTTGAGTAATTTTTTTTTCTATAACAGCAGCTGTGACAGTAGTGCAGCTGCAAATCATAGGTGTATATTAATCGTAGATTTTATACTTTATTTCATTACTGTCAGATTGAAACTAATAGAATTTTGTCTGTCTGTCAAGTTTTCGGAACACTGTGTTCACTGGCTTTACCCTTTCTTACGACTTTATTATTATGGTATTAAAGTCAAGTCACTCACATCGTTCTCATTTCAGTATGTGCTCCCCCCCCCCCCGTCCAAATTTCCCAAATTAACATTCTGTAATAAAAACGAGCTGAAAACATAGCAATAGCAAGCCTAAAAACATTTGTTAAAAAAGTACTTTTTTCACATTTACTTCACATAATATTAGAATGAAGTAGTTTGAATAAAAAAAACAAAGCCCATGATAATGAAATGTATCTTACTGCCAGCGTTCGTATTAAATGTAACCTCTGAACTCTGTAAATCTGATCATTGTTGTTAATGATGACGTATTTGTGAATTTTGTCTCTGCAGACTGGGCTGATGGTGGCGTGTTATCATGGCTACGTGGACGTAGTCATCGCACTTTCTCTGTGTCCTCACCTGGACGTGAACTGGCAGGACAACGAGGGCAACACGGCCCTGATCACAGCTGCACAGGCCGGTGGGTTTCATCTTGCTTCCTGTTCGGACACACATTGTGCGGAGAATAGCGATGGCAATTCTGGGCAGTCAGATCATTTGTTTATTTAATTATTATTATTTTTTTGTGATAACAGCTCACTTCTCATAATACAGTGTAACTGCCTAATTCACACAGCTGAGAGTCAAACACACACGACTCACGGGAGTGATTCACACCAATAAACAGCTCAAATGGTGAAAACATGTTCTTCTATGGAAGCATTTAAGACATTACTGACAAGAAATGAAGGAATGGATGAAAAGAAAATAAGAAAAAGTGTAAAAAAGTAAGAAAAAAGTTTCCAAAAAACACTTGTTTGGAAAACTACACTCCCCGGCCACTTTAATAGGAACTTGGTGTTGATTCTAAGATCCCTGTTCTTGGCGGCAGGAGCGGAAACCAATGTGTTCTTCTACTGCTGCATGCTGAGATGCTTTTCTGCTCACCACGGTTGTAAAGAGTGATTATATGAGTTGGCAGGACAACGAGGGCAACAAGGCCCTGATCACAGCCACACAGGCTGGTGGGTTTCATCTATCCTTCCTGGCAAAAAAGCTCGAACCAATCTGTCCATATCCCTTTGACCTCCCTTATCAACAAGGCGTTTGTTTCCACCCACAGAATTGTCGCTCACTCACTCTGTGTTTTTTTTTCCGCACCATTCTGTGTAAACTCTACAGACTGTTGTGTGTGAAAACCCCAGGAAGGAGATCAGCAGTTTCTGAAATACTCAAACCAGTCCATCTGGCTCAAACCAACCCCCATGTCACAGTGAAAGAAAGTCACACTTTGAGATCACAAGTTTTCCCATTCTGATGTTTGAACATTGTGAATATTAACTGAAGCTCTTGATTTGTATCTGCATGATTTGATGCATCGTGCTGCTGCCAAGGGATCGGCTGATTAGAGAATTGCATCAAACAGCAGGGGGATGGAGGGGTGTTCCTAATAAAGTAGCCAGCAAGTGTATATTATACAGCACTATACATTGATAATATTAACGTACAACCCCGATTCCAAAAAAATTGGGACAAAGTACAAATTGCAAATAAAAATGGAATGCAATAATTTACAAATCTCAAAAACTGATATTGTATTCACAATAGAACATAGACAACATATCAAATGTCGAAAGTGAGACATTTTGAAATTTCATGCAAAATATTGGCTCATTTGAAATTTCATGACAGCAACACATCTCAAAAAAGTTGGGACAGGGGCAATAAGAGGCTGGAAAAGTTAAAGGTACAAAAAAGGAACAGCTGGAGGACCAAATTGCAACTCATTAGGTCAATTGGCAATAGGTCATTAACATGACTGGGTATAAAAAGAGCATCTTGGAGTGGCAGCGGCTCTCAGAAGTAAAGATGGGAAGAAGATCACCAATCCCCCTAATTCTGCACCGACAAATAGTGGAGCAATATCAGAAAGGAGTTCAACAGTGTAAAATTGCAAAGGGTTTGAACATATCATCATCTACAGTGCATATTATCATCAAAAGATTCAGAGAATCTGGAAGAATCTCTGTGCGTAAGGGTCAAGGCCAGAAAACCATACTGGGTGCCCGTGATCTTCGGGCCCTTAGACAGCACTGCATCACATACAGGCATGCTTCTGTATTGGAAATCACAAAATGGGCTCAGGAATATTTCCAGAGAACATTATCTCTGAACACAATTCACCGTGCCATCCGCCATTGCCAGCTAAAACTCTATAGTTCAAAGAAGAAGCCGTATCTAAACATGATCCAGAAGCGCAGACGTCTTCTCTGGGCCAAGGCTCATTTAAAATGGACTGTGGCAAAGTGGAAAACTGTTCTGTGGTCAGACGAATCAAAATTTGAAGTTCTTTATGGAAATCAGGGACGCTGTGTCATTCGGACTAAAGAAGAGAAGGACGACCCAAGTTGTTATCAGCGCTCAGTTCAGAAGCCTGCATCTCTGATGGTATGGGGTTGCATTAGTGCGTGTGGCATGGGCAGCTTACACATCTGGAAAGACACCATCAATGCTGAAAGGTATATCCAGGTTCTAGAGCAACATATGCTCCCATCCAGACGACGTCTCTTTCAGGGAAGACCTTGCATTTTCCAACATGACAATGCCAAACCACATACTGCATCAATTACAGCATCATGGCTGCATAGAAGAAGGGTCCGGGTACTGAACTGGCCAGCCTGCAGTCCAGATCTTTCACCCATAGAAAACGTTTGGCGCATCATAAAACGGAAGATACGACAAAAAAGACCTAAGACAGTTGAGCAACTAGAATCCTGCATTAGACAAGAATGGGTTAACATTCCTATCCCTAAACTTGAGCAACTTGTCTCCTCAGTCCCCAGATGTTTACAGACTGTTGTAAAGAGAAAAGGGGATGTCTCACAGTGGTAAACATGGCCTTGTCCCAACTTTTTTGAGATGTGTTGTTGTTGTGAAATTTAAAATCACCTAATTTTTCTCTTTAAATGAAACATTTTCTCAGTTTAAACATTTGATATGTCATCTATGTTCTATTAAGAATAAAATACGCAATTTTGAAACTTCCACATCATTGCATTCCGTTTTTATTTACAATTTGTACTTTGTCCCAACTTTTTTGGAATCGGGGTTGTGGATGAATGTAAAAAATACTGTTGCAGTTTTCTTCAGTTATTTATTGCCAAATGAAGTTTGACTAAAGTTCAAGTTAAAATTTAATTTTATAATCAGGTTTACAAAATACAGATAAAAAAAAGAAAAAAAAAAAGAGAGGTTCAATTTGTTCCATCAAATGAATTCAGATTATAATTTATGTATTTAAATGATGTTGGAAATCTGGATTTGGAAAAGCAAGCAAGCATAGATAATAATAATAATAATAATAATAATAATGATAATAATAATAATAATTATTATTATTATTATTATTATTATAATATCGACATTTCAGCCAATCGGCAGCCAGCTGAACCTATGAGGTGTC
This sequence comes from Neoarius graeffei, assembly GCF_027579695.1. Taxonomy (NCBI): domain Eukaryota; kingdom Metazoa; phylum Chordata; class Actinopteri; order Siluriformes; family Ariidae; genus Neoarius; species Neoarius graeffei. Next base: position 16,214,553 of record NC_083587.1, read on the forward strand.
ATATGTTTGAAAAAAAAGTATATTAGATTAAAATCCAAATCTTAGTACAGTACTATGATATCATTTCCAGAGGATTTCCCTGGCATTAAATCATTAATCCCTTTTAACATTTTTCACTTCCTTTCCAAGTTAAAAAACAAACAAATAAGCAAACAAACTGACCTTCCTGTGCATTAAACCTGTTTATCTCCTGACTGCAGGCCACATCACCATCACTAACTACCTGCTCAACTACTTCCCCGGCCTTGACATTGAAAAGCGAAACTGTCACGGTTTCACTGCGCTGATGAAAGCTGCCATCCAGGGCAGAACGGACTGTGTCCGAGCGCTCATCATGGCAGGTACTTCATTCTTCTGAGGGATTTAAACTTAAACTGTTTATCATGAGGACTTTCTGTGGATCCGAACAGCTTAAAGTGGAGAAATGTATTTGTAAATTTGTACAGGAAATGTTCTTCAAACTGACGACGAGTTACTGCGATTTTATATACAGATTACACTTTCGACTTTAAATCACTTATATTTCAGTTACACACCAATTTCATGAACATTTCGTGAAACTCAAGTTTGGTGTTTCGTATTAATGAACTGACGTGACAGAACATGATTACAAAACAAGCCGAGACAATTCAAACGAGACATAAACTGTATGCAACTAGATTTTTTTAAAAATCTGAGGATTCTTGACTTCTGGGTTGTTTGCTAGGAGCTGATCTGGAAGCCAGAGATAACGGGCGTAAGCTGACTCCTTACGACTGGGCGCGGTTCACTGGACGTTACGAGACGGTGTTCATCATGCAGCGGCTCATCCAGCGGCCATGTCCTGAACAGTGCTCCGACTCGTACCAGCCCGAGTGGCCCTTATTACCAGCTCTGGTGGCCAAATCGCAACAGCACAAAGGCTGTGTCCAGAAGATGATGGAGACTCTGCGCAACTTTTTTGACATCAGCAACATGACTGAAGCTTCAGAAGACGGCGTCTTTGACCACATGGTACAGATGACAACGGCACTAGGCAGCCCGTTTGTCGCTGTATCCTGTCGGACGGTATGTCCCAGTAGTCCGCCGTGCGTCGGAAAACGTCGCTACTCGGTCCAGGAGATCCTAAAAAAGCAGCGCATGCAGCAGCTCAAAGGACTCGGACCTGAAAACCTGGAGAACTACAAACGCTTCTTCCAGAATTCTTGCGTCACTCTGGTGCCTAAATCCAAAGACAGGCGTGCTAGCCTTCAGCCCCAGACTCCACAGGACTCCTCAGCGCTCCGGAGAGGAAGTCTCCTCCCGCTCCACCTGGTGAGACGGAGCAGCGTGAGACCGGGCCTGGTGGTGCCCAAGCTGCGGATCACCAAAGCTCCGACGGTAACACAGGAGCCCGAGAAGAAGCGGCGCAAAAGTAGCTGCAACAGCAACCAGTTCCTCCAGGTGCCCAAGTGGAGGTACAAAGAACTTAAAGAAGAACGAAAGAAGGCAGAAGAAGCCGAGAAGAAACGACTGGAGGTGATCACTAAGCAACATCTCGCTGGTGGTAAACAGAAGTAACTTTGTCACGATGAGTCCTTGCATGGGAATTTTGATACTTGAAACTTTTGATGATAATTTATTTTCGTATTTATTCGTGAAGAAAAATGATGCTTTTTGTGATACTACAAATTGATCCAGAGGGTCAGACTTTTCTTGTTATAGTAAATTAATGGTAGGGCCAACATCCAGCCGTTAATGGCTGAAACGTCTACACTACCAGCATAAACGTCATCAAATCAAAAATATTTATACGTAGTAAAAAAGTTTTTTCTTCTTTTTTAGGCAACATTCAAAAAGGAAAACATTTCAGAAACTTCTCCTTTATACTGACTTTACTGGAAATCGACAGTACATCCCTTTTAGGGAATAAATCTTTCACGTCCCTGGAACAAAACTTGAACGTGAAACAAATTATTGGCAACCCCCCCCCAAAAAAAAAAAAAAAAAAAAAACAGAATTATAAATAAGCTATGGCTCATATGTGAACTCATTTATCAGTGGGTGTGGCCTAATATTCTAGACTCTCTGCTCTAAGTCTGCTACATTGCTCAAACTGACCGGCAGGGAACTTTATAACTTTATAAGAAACCAACGAGTTACTGGTAGAAACCAGTAAAGGTAACCCACCTTGTCGGCCACATGTCTGCTCAGCGGTGCTCGCTTTCCACTGATGGATGGGATACAGAGGCGTCAATATTTCAGAATCTGGAAAACGCAGAGTGCTAAAATGGAGAAAAATACAGTACAGTGTGTGTCAAGAAAAAATTAAAACACTAACCAGAATTACATAAGATTTGCATCGAATCAGTTCATCTGAGGGAAAACACAAACACTGCACATCAGTTCCTGTAAATCTGTCGTCTGCGTGAACGCAATATTACACCACACCACACCACAGCGCTGCTGGATTCTGATTGGTCGGAAAGTGTGATTCATTTTCTGTTAAAGCAGCAGCTCTGACAGCAGTGCAGCTACAAATCACAGGTCTATAGACGACTTGCAACCACGTGATCAAAATGTGCGTCATGAGCGTCCGCCATGATGGTGGATATACAAAGCGACTGGGACGGCAGTGTCTGTAAACAATGCTGAATTTTCTCACTATTACCACGATTTGAACGGTCAAGCGAAGTGTGTGGTTTTGACTCTTATTATTTAAAAAAGTCAGACTTTTCTGAAGACGCTTTTACTGACCAAGTACGAATATGGGTCATTTCGTCCAAAGCCTTTTTCATACACACTTAATTATTTGATATTTCAGGTATTTGTTTGTTCGAAAAAAGGAGGAATTCTTAATGGCATTTGACTGAAGCAAAACACATTTTTGTAAAGCAAATGAGTGCCATAGTATGTGGACTTCGACACTCAAGAGTGTACTAAGGGGCGTAACCACGTCAGCCCGTGCCACTTGTTGACCCTGGAATGAGTTCACTCCTTTGTCATTGCAGGCTGCTCGCTTGCATGTCTATGTTTCCGGCTGGATCATATTAAATCTTCAGGCGCGGAGCAGCGTTCTCACAGGGGCTTTGTTCGCGAACACCGTAATACCTGAAATATAAAATAATTGATAGTGTGTATGAAAAAGGCTTTGGTTGAAATGGTCATTGGACGAAGTGTCCTGATCCCCTCATCTCCTCTCCGTACTAAGCCTGTTTCCTCGCCCTCTTTCCGAATCACGGACAGAATTCTAAAAAATCGGAACGTGCCACGGTCACGAGTACTGTTGTGACCACAACCATTTACAGCACAAAGATATGCCCCGTGTCCAAAATCGCTCACTCGTTCACTACTCCCTATCTAGGGAATTACTCTATAGAGGACTATATAGTGAGCTCATTGGTAAAATGAAAAACGTTTTCAGACACTAGTCCATCGCGCTGGTATTTACGTCATTACTGTCGCACAATTAAAACGTGCCAGATCAGTCAGCTGGTGGGTTTTCAAAATAATAAATACATGCATGTATTTGTGTGATAAATCCATATCATACTGAGCGCATTTCCCACATTAATCAATACAAAGTACCTGCATCTTTCAGTTCTTTTAAATCAAGGCTGAATCCTTTCTTCTTTGCCGCTGCCTTTTATTAAATCAAATTTCAGACTTTTAATTTGATTTCTTTCAGCGCAACCGCAATGCATGATGGGATATATTGCTTTGGTTAGTGACCATCGGTTGTACACTACTTTTCGTGATGCATTGTGGGATACTTTGAGTGCACTATATAGGGTGTAAATAATCCTCACTATCGTTTCGGATAGCACTACAAAATGGCGTCCCCACTATATAGTGAGTAGGGAGTGATTTCAGACACAGGGATGGCATAGCTAAAAGAACGCTTAAAGCAGTGGAAAAACAAAGAGAGGAGCTGCACACGCCTGACTGTTTTGTATGTAATGTCGCTTGACCCCGCATTTATATATCCACCAACATGGCCGACATCCGGGTTTCTATTTTGCTTTGACATCACTTGCAAGTCGAGGATATTCTCATGCCCTCGTTCTATGGAAGGAGTCTCCAGTACCAGTGAGTTTACGCTTCTTTGCAGTTTCGCTGTAGCTGCAGGTTTTTGCCTTATTCACTTCAAGAGAGAGAATGAAGAGCAGCTGGTGAGGGAATGAATGTTTACAGCTGCTATAACCGAAGTAAGAACAGGAACAGTAAATGTAACTATAAAAGGATAAAAAGTACGACAGGGTTTTGTGCTGGTGTAAGAAGAATAAAACATCAGAGTGTGCCGTTATTAGAAAATAGTCAACTTATGGGCTGGAACATTAACTCTGCTTTGTAAACCCTGTAATTTTTTTATGCTGTACCTCATTAACGCATTGATCTGTGAGTTTATCAAGAGATGCTGCAGCAAGAAAACTCTAAAACATCAAATCAAATTGTGATTAACACTTTAATCATCATCATCACCTCAGGTTCGATAACAATCAATCAAGACGTGTGCTGTTTTCCCCCTTTGTTCTTGACCACAGAACCACTGTGCCCCTGTTCCCATTTCCGAGTGTTCATATATCTTCAGGTTCCTCCAGAATTATTGGCACCCCTTCATGAAAAAGAGCAAAAATGACTACATTAAGAATAAAACATGCAACGATATCTTCAGCTCAAATATAAAGACAGTGACGTTGTTTAGTCGTAGTTAAACGTCATCTTTTCAAACACTTTGTAATTCATGATTAACCCTGTTTCTGGGCGTTCTTTCCGAAATGAAAGATCGACCACATTTTACTTCTTTTCTTTTCCAAATAAACGCATAAATTATAAAGAAATGCAAAATTATATCAACAGAACGAGACAAAATGAGTAAAAATGCTCTATGCGCTATCATTTTTTTTCTTTTCCAAACACAAAACATTTTAAATATTATTTTTCAAAAAAATCGAAGCACCATTACCATCAATATTTTGACCTTGGAGAGGAATTTCAAATATTCCTTAAGATTATCAATAATTTAATTTGAGCATCACCAAAAAAGTTAAAAAAAAAAAAAGATTATTGATTATTTTGAAAGTGATTATTGTGTGTAATTATTTCACACACTATACAATTTTCATTTATAATCATTTGTATTTGTTCATTTTTATGACCTGTAATTCTGGAGAGCAGTGTGTACCATCATACTTCTACTAAAGGTCAGGAGATGTGACACAAAGTCACGTGGCGTGTCGAGCAGTAGGACTGCGTGAAATCGGATAAGCAGAGATGTTTTGTGGAAATTGTATTTGATGAAACGTGAATAAAGTTTGCAATACTGCACTGTAAATCGAAGACGAATTCTGCTTTCGTTTCTTCTTCCTCTTCTTCTCCTTCTTCTTCCAAGGCATCAGAGCTGTGTGAGGAGAGACGGCGGCTTTTATTAAGCCCTCAGCTCACTGGAGCAGGACGACAGAAGCTTATCTGTTCTGCAGGAGTCAGCATTTTTTTCCAGGGCACAGCAAAGGTTTAAGAAGAGAAGGATTCACTGAGACAGCGCCTTCTAGTGCATGATGTAGAACTGAAATAGATCGAAATCAAAAGCATTCTAGCCTACAAAATGATTGAATGAATCAATAAATAAACAAAATCATGGCAGATAAAAGTTAGATAATCCATTCTCTTAAACAATATGTTTAAATATTAAATTTAATTATAAAAAGTATTTAAATTATCATTAATAATACCATTAAAATGAATGATTAATAAGCTGAATGGTTATCATACACTGTTTTTTAAACCTCGCCGCAGTGTTCAGTGTAAAGCCGGAAGTCTTTATAAACCTGGTGACCTCTGGGTTCAGGATTCTGATTGGTCAGAAGGTGTTGAGTGATTTTCCTGACAGTAGTTGGTGACATATTAAAGACAAACCCCGAGCGAGGTCACACAGACCCAACACTGTGGCACAATGACCCTGAACCCGCTTTAGTCTCAGTCACCAGGTAAACAGCAGATAACAGCCTGTGGAACAGCAGGACCCTGACCCGAACCCAAGGGCACTCCATAAAGTTCTGCTTCCACAAACAGTGTGTTTTCAGACACCCAGTGTGTACAGATCAGAGAGACAAAACCAGAAAATTAGAGAAAGCAGCAGAGAGAGTGAGTGAGACAGAACGAGAGATAGAGAGAAAAGGACAATGAAAGAGAAGGAAAGAGAGACAGAATGAGAGAGAGATGGAGAGAAAAAAAGAGATGGAGAGAATGAAAGAGTGAAACAGAAAGAGATAGAGAGAAGAGAGAAAGACAATGAGAGAGAGGGAGAGAAAAAGAAGAAAAAGAGAAACAATGAGAGAGTGAGACAGAGAGAAATGGAGAGAAAAAGAGAAACAGCTAGAGAGAAAGAGCGAGAGAGAAAAGAGATATCGAGAGAGAAAAGAGAAAGAGACAGAGAGAGAATGAAAGAGTGAAACAGTGAGAGAAAAGAGAGAGAGACAGAGAGAGTGAGTGAGACAGAACAAGAGATAGAGAGAAAAGGACAATGAAAGAGAAGGAAAGAGAGACAGAATGAGAGAGAGATGGAGAGAAAAAGAGAGAGAGAGAATGAAAAAGAGTGAAACAGAGAGATAGAAAGACAATGAGAGAGAGGGAGAGAAAAAGAAGAAAAAGAGAAACAATGAGAGAGTGAGACAGAGAGAGAGAGAAAAAGAGGAACAGAGCTAGAGAGAAAGAAAGAGTGAGAGAGAAAAGAGATATCGAGAGAGAAAAGAGAGACAGAGAGAGAATGAAAGAGTGAAACAGTGAGAGAAAAGAGATATCGAGAGAGAAAAGAGAGACAGAGAGAGAATGAAAGAGTGAAACAGTGAGAGAAAAGAGAGAGAGACAGAGAGAGTGAGTGAGACAGAACAAGAGATAGAGAGAAAAGGACAATGAAAGAGAAGGAAAGAGAGACAGAATGAGAGAGAGATGGAGAGAAAAAGAGAGATAGAGAGAATGAAAAAGAGTGAAACAGAAAGAGAGATAGAAAGACAATGAGAGAGAGGGAGAGAAAAAGAAGAAAAAGAGAAACAATGAGAGAGAGTGAGACAGAGAGAGAGAAAAAGAAGAACAGAGCTAGAGAGAAAGAAAGAGTGAGAGAGAAAAGAGATATCGAGAGAGAAAAGAGAGACAGAGAGAGAATGAAAGAGTGAAACAGTGAGAGAAAAGAGAGAGAGACAGAGAGAGTGAGTGAGACAGAACGAGAGATAGAGAGAAAAGGACAATGAAAGAGAAGGAAAGAGAGATAGAATGAGAGAGAGATGGAGAGAATGAAAGAGTGAAACAGAGAGATAGAAAGACAATGAGAGAGAGGGAGAGAAAAAGAAGAAAAAGAGAAACAATGAGAGAAAGAGTGAGACAGAGAGAGAGATAAATGGAGAGAAAAAGAGAAACAGAGAGAATGAAAGAGTGAAACAGAGCTAGAGAGAAAAAGAGCAAGAGAGAGAAAAGAGAGATATCGAGAGAGAGAAAAGAGAAAGAGACAGAGACAGAATGAAAGAGTGAAACAGAGTGTGAGAGAAAAGAGAGAGAGTGAGAAACGGGGAGAAAAAGAGAGACAGAGAATGAAAGAGTGACAGAGACAGATAAATAATAATAATAATAATAATAATAATAATAATAATAATAATATTTATTTATAAAGCACTAAAACTATGATACATATTCTAAAGCGCTGATACATTCACAAAACAATCAAAAGTAAATAAAAATGAATAAATACATAAAACAAGTTCTATATAAAAAATTATCCAAGTTACAACTGGTATGCAAGACGAAAGAAATGTGTTTTTAGGGCCTGCTTGAAGTCATTTAATCCCTTTATCCCTCGGATGAGGGGTGGTAAAGTGTTCCACAGTTCTGGGCCTGCATGAGCAAATGCCTTGTCGCCAAAGGTCTTACAGTTTGTCTTCGGAACAGCGAACACCATAGTTTTACTTGATCGTAGGTTGTTCGACGATTGACTATGAGAGAGCAAAGACTTCAAATAGACAAGAGAAAAAAGAAAAAGAGAAAAAGACAGAACGAGAGCAAGAGAAAAAAAGAGAGCGAGACAGAGAGAGAAAAGAGAAAGACAGGAAGAGAGTGAATGAATGAAAGTAAGACAGAGACAGAGTGAGAGAAAAAAGAGAGAATGAAAGTGAAAAAGAGAGATAGAGAAGAGAGAAAGACAGAGAAAAAAGAGAGAGAGAGAGACCATCAACTAGTCTTTATGAACACAACAACTTTAGGTGACACATAGTTTCAATTCATCTGACAAACAAACAAACAAACAAACAAACCAGCCACAGTTTGGTAAACTTCAAATTAACAGTATGTACACTACTGTTCAAAAGTTTGGGGTCACTTTGAAATGTGCTTATTTTTGAAAGAAAAGCACTGTTCTTTTCAATGAAGATCACTTTAAACTAATCAGAAATCCACTCTATACATTGCTAATGTGCTAAATGACTATTCTAGCTGCAAATGTGTGGTTTTTGGTGCAATATCTCCATAGGTGTATAGAGGCCCATTTCCAGCAACTCTCACTCCAGTGTTCTAATGGTACAGTGTGTTTGCTCATTGCCTCAGAAGGCTAATGGATGATTAGAAAACCCTTGTACAATCATGTTAGCACAGCTGAAAACAGTTGAGCTCTTTAGAGAAGCTATAAAACTGACCTTCCTTTGAGCAGATTGAGTTTCTGGAGCATCACGTTTGTGGGGTCGATTAAATGCTCAAAATGGCCAGAAAAATGTCTCGACTATATTTTCTATTCATTTTACAACTTATGGTGGGAAATAAAAGTGTGACTTTTCATGGAAAACACAAAATTATCTGGGTGACCCCAAACTTTTGAACGGTAGTGTGTATATAAACACACACACACACACACACACACACACACACACACACACACACACACACACACACACACACACATTCTTGCTCCACAGATGATCAAAGGAAACTACAAAAACAACCCATCCACCCACCTCAGTGGGTATGAAAGGTCTCAAACTCGCATGGAATATCAGAACCATGCTTGACACCAAAGATGGTGGTCTCCCAGAACAACGATCTGCTCTTATAGCACAAGAACTCTCTAGACTAAGCATTGACAGTGCTGCTCTTAGTGAAGTCTGCCTCCCAGAGGAAGGCAGCCTCACAGAACACAGAGCCAGATATACCTTGTACTGGTTGGGCAAGCAACAGAGAGACGCCTTGCAAGTGTCGGCTTCATGATCAGGGACTCCATCGCAGCCAAGCTTGAAACCCTATGTACAGGTCACTCAGACAGCATCATATCCATCCGTATTCCCCTCCTAAACGAGTAGTATGCCACGCTGGTCAGTGCATATGCTCTGACTCTTCAAGCAGAACCTGCTGAGAAGGACAAGTTCTACTCTGACATACGTAAGCTCATGGCGCACTGTAACTATACGGCTGGGGAAGAATTTTGTCGCAACCTTCATGCATATGGACTTTGTGAGGAGTAAACAAAGAAACAGCTGGGGACTTTAGCGCTTCATGACTAAAAAAAGGACTGTTAAATAAGGACACATAACAAGAAAAGTACTTGGAAAACACTAAGGACAGAGCCGAGAGGGAAATACAAACCTTTCACCAAGTGACCACTGCAAACTCGAGCACGCTTCGACTCGGCTCCCTTCGATTTCACTGAGAGGTTCAAAAGCCACCTTTCTCCACGTCTTTTTGTGAAATCCTGCGTTCGTTCACCCTTTTTTATTAGTTCACGGGGAACCCTGAAGAAACTTTTATCAGTTTCACGGTTTGAGCGATTCGAACAACCTAAAACAACGCAAGCGTAAGACATTTTTCATGCGAGCAATGAACCTTCTCCGTACAAACGCTTTGTCAACTATGCTTTGGTAGACCACCAGCTAAAGTTTTGAATAACTAATGAGGCGGATGTGACATCACGTGAAACCCAGCAATAGTCCCCAAAAATGTTTGTAGAATTCTGATGGGAAGCCATCAAAAGCGGAGGAGCGTCCATATAACACTGCCTTTGACATTTCCTCCATTGTAATGCAGATTTCAAGAGCAGCTGCTTGGTCTGACCTCAGTCTAGGTAGTCCTTCATGCAGCTCTTCTACTGAGGAAGGGTCACAAGTTCCAGCACTAAAGAGATCCTCATAAAAGTCTATGGCCAGTTTTCTCATTTCCACAGGGTCTTCTGTAATGTCCCCTATTGGGCCGCTTAAGGTGGAGCATGAAATTTTATTTTTACACTTTCTTTTCTAGTTTGAAGAAGAATGACGTCGGGGCATCCATGTCTTTGAGTGTGGAGATCTGTACCTTTACCAGGGCTCCTTTTGCTTTCTCCTGCAGAAAAGAGCCTAGAGATCTCCTCTTATCTTCTAGCTTTAAAGCACAACTTTATTCATCACACACTTGTGAAATTTCCTCTCTGCATTTAACCCATCTGAAGCAGTGAACACACACATGCGCACACACACACATACATACCCAGAGCAGTGGGCAGCCATGCTAACAGCGCCCGGGGAGCAGTTGGGAGTTAGGTACCTTGCTCAAGGGCACCTCAGCCCAAGGCCGTCCCATATTAACCTAACCTGCATGTCTTTGGACTGTGGGGGAAACCGGAGCACCCGGAGGAAACCCACGTGGACACGGGGAGAACATGCAAACTCCACACAGAAAGGCCCTCGCCGGCCACTGGGCTCGAACCCGGACCTTCTTGCTGTGAGGCGACAGCGCTAACCGCTACACCACCGTGCATAATAATTATTATATTATTATGGTCATTTCTGCCAATCATTTCCTCCTCAACCAGTTTAATTTCCTCTTTTTATTTTTCTATTGTGTTTCTCTCTGCAGTTGATGAATGTGTTAAGTCTTGTTGACCCTGATTTGTACTTTCCCCACCTCCCACCATGAAATTAAATCTTCAAATTTGTTCTTTTTTTGATCTCCAGTGTTCCCAAAAAGCTGAAAAGTACAACCCCGATTCCAAAAAAGTTGGGACAAAGAACAAATTGTAAATAAAAACTGAATGCAATAATTTACAAATCTCAAAAACTGATATTGTATTCACAATAGAACATAGACAACATATCAAATGTCGAAAGTGAGACATTGTGAAATTTCATGCCAAATATTGGCTCATTTGAAATTTCATGACAGCAACACATCTCAAAAAAGTTGGGACAGGGGCAATAAGAGGCTGGAAAAGTTAAAGGTACAAAAAAGGAACAGCTGGAGGACCAAATTGCAACTCATTAGGTCAATTGGCAATAGGTCATTAACATGACTGGGTATAAAAAGAGCATCTTGGAGTGGCAGCGGCTCTCAGAAGTAAAGATGGGAAGAGGATCACCAATCCCCCTAATTCTGTGCCGACAAATAGTGGAGCAATATCAGAAAGGAGTTCGACAGTGTAAAATTGCAAAGAGTTTGAACATATCATCATCTACAGTGCATAATATCATCAAAAGATTCAGAGAATCTGGAAGAATCTCTGTGCGTAAGGGTCAAGGCCGGAAAACCATACTGGGTGCCCGTGATCTTCGGGCCCTTAGACGGCACTGCATCACATACAGGCATGCTTCTGTATTGGAAATCACAAAATGGGCTCAGGAATATTTCCAGAGAACATTATCTGTGAACACAATTCACCGTGCCATCCGCCGTTGCCAGCTAAAACTCTATAGTTCAAAGAAGAAGCCGTATCTAAACATGATCCAGAAGCGCAGACGTCTTCTCTGTGCCAAGCCTCATTTAAAATGGACTGTGGCAAAGTGGAAAACTGTTCTGTGGTCAAACGAATCAAAATTTGAAGTTCTTTATGGAAATCAGGGATGCCGTGTCATTCGGACTAAAGAGGAGAAGGACGACCCAAGTTGTTATCAGCACTCAGTTCAGAAGCCTGCATCTCTGATGGTATGGGGTTGCATTAGTGCGTGTGGCATGGGCAGCTTACACATCTGGAAAGACACCATCAATGCTGAAAGGTATATCCAGGTTCTAGAGCAACATATGCTCCTATCCAGACGACGTCTCTTTCAGGGAAGACCTTGCATTTTCCAACATGACAATGCCAAACCACATACTGCATCAATTATAGCATCATGGCTGCGTAGAAGAAGGGTCCAGGTACTGAACTGGCCAGCCTGCAATCCAGATCTTTCACCCATAGAAAACATTTGGCGCATCATAAAACGGAAGATACGACAAAAAAGACCTAAGACAGTTGAGCAACTAGAATCCTACATTAGACAAGAATGGGTTAACATTCCTATCCCTAAACTTGAGCAACTTGTCTCCTCAGTCCCCAGACGTTTACAGACTGTTGTAAAGAGAAAAGGGGATGTCTCACAGTGGTAAACATGGCCTTGTCCCAACTTTTTTGAGATGTGTTGTTGTCATGAAATTTAAAATCACCTAATTTTTCTCTTTAAATGATACATTTTCTCAGTTTAAACATTTGATATGTCATCTATGTTCTATTCTGAATAAAATATGGAATTTTGGAACTTCCACATCCATTGCATTCCGTTTTTATTTACGATTTGTACTTTGTCCCAACTTTTTTGGAATTGGGGTTGTATTCACAGAAAGAATTGTCCTGGATTAGTCTAATATTGAACTGCCAGCACGGGCTTTGTGTTGGATAACCAGATAGTGATAGATCTACTGTTATCATCTGATGATCTGAGAAGCCAGTGGGTGATATTGTTGCTGTTTTTGTATGATTTTATAGCACTTGCTAAGATAAATCCTGTCCAGTCTGGCTGCACTTATTCGACCGTCTGCCTCTTTGACCCGTGTATATTGCCATCCTGTTGGGTGAAAATCTCTCCATACATCGGTCAACCCATGTTCCTTCAATAAAGCAGATAGCGATGAAGTTGACTGTAGGTGTGGTTCCTCTCCGTTTCTGTTTACTGTAAAGTGTGTTGTGCAATTCCAGTCCCCTCCTAGCACCATCACTGAGTTGCTGTTATACTGTTTGAGAGTATTGCTAATTGTTTGGAATAGGTTGACCCGGTTTACACCACCACTGAAAGCATAAACCACTCCAGTTCATCTTCCAGTCCACCTCATCATCACTAGAGCTGTGTGTTTCCTGCAGAAACAGAACATTCATGTTTTTTGTCCTGCTAGGCTCAGTGACCATAGCTCTCTTATTCTTATCTCTACCTCCATTTATATTTAAAGCTAGACGCCCTTTCAAGTTCATAAGATCAGTGAAATTTAGTTCCCTCTGAAATTTGGTCATTGTGATATGTTTATTTCTGTAATATCTTAAGAAAACTACGCCATTTTGTGGCTGGGAAGTTATTTAATTTGAGGGGATTAAAGCAAATAATGCGCATGAAATGACTCGCTTTGCCCATTCTGTCGCTAAACGAACAGCCGATCACACCGAGGTGCTTGCTGACTGGCGATATTTATTAGTTTGGTCCTGCGTTTCCTTTCCTTCATATATAACATAATGTCTTTTCTTCTCACTTTACGTTACTGTAGTCGCTCTTTCACGTTTCATTTGCACACTCACGTCCTCCAGTTTTCTCCCCTGTTTCAAATTTGTATCCCACAATGCCTTGCGCGAACAGGGAAAGCCCACCACGTCATGCATGACGTAGTATCTTGAATTAGGTCACAGTGAGGCAAGGAAAAAATGGTGGAGAATTTAGGACCATGGGGCTCTAAATTCATCTCATCTCATTATCTCTAGCCGCTTTATCCTGTTCTGCAGGGTCGCAGGCAAGCTGGAGCCTATCCCAGCTGACTACGGGCGAAAGGCGGGGTACACCCTGGACAAGTCGCCAGGTCATCACAGGGCTGACACATAGACACAGACAACCATTCACACTCGCATTCACACCTACGGTCAATTTAGAGTCACCAGTTAACCTAACCTGCATGTCTTTGGACTGTGGAGGAAACTGGAGCACCCGGAGGAAACCCACGCGGACACGGGGAGAACATGCAAACTCCACATAGAAAGGCCCTCGCAGGCCACGGGGCTCGAACCCGGACCTTCTTGCTGTGAGGCGACAGCGCTAACCACTACACCACCGTGCCGCCCTGGGCTCTAAATTAATTAATTAATTGTTCTATTTGGGGAAAAAAATGAATAAAATCGGAAGTCTGTAATTCGAATTCAGTAGCTTTCGGTCCACTAAAAAATAATGAAATATATAATTGGGTGTCAGGGAAAATTCTTTTTATAGCCTAAATTTGAGAAATCTGAAAGGTAGTCTACCTGTAAGGAGCTAATCCTTAAACTTCCCATGAGGAGAAGAGAAGAGAAAGAATGAAACACAGAGAGGCACACCAGTAGAAAAGAGGACACCCTCAGTGCTTTACCTGTTTTATTTCCGCCTAGAGAGAGAAGACTTTCCTCTTTTTTCCTTTCTCAGTTTAGTCAGTATCTTTTTTTAATCAAAACCTCTTTTGCCTGCTCAGTCGCTCTTCACTGGCTTCCTTTTTCATTTTTACAATCGACCTTATCAGCTTATCAGCATCAGTATTCACCTCCACAGTATGTTTTCCAAAAGTTTCATCCAAAAAATCGTTTAGTTCGTGCACTGTGTAAAGCTGCTGGTCATCCTGTGATACACAGTCAGAAAAATCAGAAAAGGAATCATCTAACATTTCTTCATCCTGATCCATCTCACCTTCTGAACCTGCTGCTTCTGTCTCCTTGACCTGCTCGGTTTGTTGGGGCGTTTACCCCTGACTGGGCTGGGGAGTGTTTGGGACAGTGTTTACCTCCCGCTGATCCTCTCTCTTGGCTTCATTCCCGGGCGTTTCTACCGCAGGTATCCCCTCAGTGCATGGCTGAGCCACGCCCCCTCCAGTGTCTCCGCCGCAGGTGTCCCCTCAGTGTACGGCTGAGCCACGCCTCCTGGTGTCTCCGCCGCAGCTGTCCCGTCAGTGTGAGCCTGAGACTCGGTCCCGGCCCGAGAGGAGTTGCCCTCCCCAGCCTCGGCGTCTAAACTCTAGTTTCTGTCCGCAGTTTCACTCTCTGCTTGTGCTTACGTCCAACATCTCCACACTCAAAACATTTCATATTTCCTGAACTAGCATAAACCATGGAATACCCTTCCTCATATTTCACCCTGAATGAGATCTCTAGTGATGGAGAGTTGAGAAACATGTACACCTGTCTCCACAGAGACTAGACATGCTGCAGCTTCAGGTCTTTGCATCTGAAATCCACTTGCGAGCTTCCCAAAGCGCTGCATTTCTCTCTCTCTTCCGCGCTTCATTTGGGATGAAAGGAGGCACTCCCTCCCGATACGGTTACTCTGGTGGACGGTACAGCTAACGGGGAAACAATCCTGCACACCACCAAACCCCGACCAGCTACTCCTCAGTCACTTTCTAATAATCAAAATTAAAGTAATATTTTCTTACCTTGTCCTGCAAGAAAGGGAAAAAAGAAAGCGAAGAAAAGCAACGAAATATTTCAAAAAGAACAAAAACTCATTCAGTGCTTTTGCTCACTCTTGCACACCCAAACTCCCAGCATGCAGCGCAGACAGAGAGACAGAAAACTAGAAAGGCAAAAACAGACAGAAGATTCGAGAAAGCAACAGAGAGAGTGAGACAGAACAAGAGAGAGAAAGGACAATGAAAGAGAAGGAGAGAAAAAGAGAAAGAGAAAAAAGTGAGAGAGATGGAGAGAAAAAGAGAAAGATAATGGTGAGAAACAAAGAGAGAAAAGAGACAGAGAGATGGAGAGAAGAAGAGAAAGCACGAGACAGAGAAAGAATGAAAGCGACAGAGAGAGAAAAAGAGACAGAGAGAGTGTTAACATTTTAAGTGACGTTTTGAAAAGAGCAGGACAATGTTAAATAGAAAAATGTCTTAAGTGGGATTTATCTAATTCTCTCTGAATGATTAATGATAATAAATTTAATTGAAATATTTCCGAAAACCTGTAGCTCAGGAGATGCTGAACGTGTTGAGCACAAGCCCATGGGGTAATTGCAGAGGCGGAGTCCAATAACGGCTCTCAGGCTGGATCACTGATGTTTTTATATTAATTCTTTATTCAGACAGCCACACCTAGTTTCTAACATCATCATCATCCACTTACAAAAACTGATTTACACTTTACATCATTCCAGGAATCATTGGTCTAAAACAGAAACACTGAAAAAACCTTAATTCACCTTTCATTCAGTACAGCGATTGAGTTAACCCAGACCCGTGCTTGGTGACGGAGCTCTGGGGTTAGTGTAGGAGATTTACAGAGAACGAGAGAGCAGAACTGGGCAGGGTTGTGTGTGTGAGAGAGAGAGAGAGAGAGAGAGAGAGAGAACAGAACTGGGCAGGGTTGTCTGAGTGAGTGAGTGTGTGAGTGAGTGAGTGAGAGAGAGAGAGAGGATTCTCAGGATGTTGGTCAAGGCAGAACACCAGCAGGTGCAGATAAAGAGGCCGTGAGGAATGCTGGGAATTCTGTGACGAACCTGAGCACTGATTTGGAATTGGTTTGGAACTGATTGGGACTGGGGCTGGGAACTGGTCAGTGATCATTTGGGAGATAGTTGGGAACTGGGGGAAATTTGTTGGTAACTGGTTGGGAAACAGGATTTGTTTGGGAATTGACAGATAGTCATTTGGGACCTCGCTGGAATTTGGTTGGAAATCAGATGGAAATCAGTTGGGAACTGGCTGGAGATCAGTCACGAACTGAGAACATCTGGGAACTGATGAGAATCAGTTGGGAGTCAGTTTGGGAATTGGATGAGAGTGGGATGGGAATTATTTGGGAACTAGTGTAAAATTCTTTGGGAATCAGAAGAGAACTGACAAAATGTAGTCAGGAATCAGTTAGAGCCTGGCTGGGAATCAAATGGGAATCGACTGAGAATTTGGCTGGGAATCGTGGTGTGGTCCTTGTTGACTGGGAGAAGGCAGAGGTTCACTTGCGGGGCTGGTGGATGTGCTGGTTGATGTGGTGGGACGGCGGCAGCTTCTGCACTGAGGGTACGGGCTTCGTGTGAGCCACCTGAGCCGCGGCCGGGGTGAAGTCCTTATCGCCCTGAGGAGCAGGAACACGAACACACACACACACACGAAGATTGGGTTAAAACTCAAGAGCAAGAACCAACACTTCATAGTTGAATCTTCATGGTCACTTCCTACTGAAGATTCTGATTTACAGCATCTCCAGCTTTCTACTGGCTGAAACTAAAACCATGATTTCTGTAGTTTTTTACTGACATCATTCTGTACGTCACATATATACACATATATAGAATACAGACTTAAAGGAAAAATATTTAGAAAGCAGATCTTTTTTTTTTTTATTCTGTCCAATTCCTCAACGCTGAATGAGGCGCAAAATGATTTCATTCAGTGGAAACTCAAACATTGTGCTGCTTCCGTGTGAAGGATTCATCAGGAACAACCGCGTACAAGACTCACTACAAACTCCTGGTTTTCCAGATCCTCCATCTAAACACTGCAGCCTCTAAATGTCGTACATGGTGGCAGGTAAAAAACAGCATCACGGCATGTTTCAGCTCCTCATCCCATCATCTACTCTACCGCCTGAGTGTGGAATCGGTTCTGAATAGCCGAGTCGAAGAACTAAACAAACAAACAAAGAGTGAGATGTGCTTTTGCTAATTCTTAGAATTACATGAAAGTGTTTAGTGTAATTGTAAATTTCCAGCCCCACCCCCTTCCTTTTTTTAAATTTCCTGTTTATTTAATGTTATGCAGAGTCAAACAGAATTGCACCAAACAGAAACTGAGAACAGCAGTCTGTAAACGAACAGCTGTTAAATGATTTTATGTCAGATAACGAAAGGGAAATCCCCAAACCACACGAATAATTCACTGACGTAGTGAAAGATACTGTACAGTCTCAAAAACGGGACTCGGATAGAAATAAAGACGATGCTGAAAAGAACCTGGATTCCAGCACAAACACGGTTTCAATACTAATGTAGTGCTTTGAGGGAATTCCACACAGGGGAGATCTCCGCTCTAGTCTGAGTCACTGCGGTAATAAATGATTAAGGCGGGCGAGGCTGGGGGGTTTCGAGGCGTTCTGTAATCAATCGTTCTGAGCAGAAGTCATGGGACTCTAGCTGAATAAAACAGGAAGTTCAAAACAGCGGCTACTTTGAAGAATCTAAAGTATGATTTAAAAAAAACAAAACAACACTTTTTCTTCATCACATAGTTCCGCTTGTGTTCCAGAGCTTTGGTGTCTTCAGTATTATTCTGCAGTGTAGAAAGCGGTCAAAATACAGAAAAAACGATGAACGAGTAGGGGTGTACAAACTTTTGACTGGCACGGTGTGCATACTACAAAATCACTGATACTGTATAAATCACTTAAGGATTTAATTTGCACTTTAAAAATCTACCTTTGTTCATTACACAGCTTGTATTCACCGTCTATGCACGACTGACCGTGTCGATTGTCTTTGTTTTTGTTTGTTATATTGTACAGCCTTCGTGTTGGTATAATAAATAAATAATAATAATTTAAAAAGGCAGCACGGTGGTGTAGTGGGTAGCGCTGTCGCCTCACAGCAAGAAGGTCCGGGTTTGAGCCCCGGGGCCGGCGAGGGCCTTTCTGTGCGGAGTTTGCATGTTCTCCCCGTGTCCGCGTGGGTTTCCTCCGGGTGCTCCGGTTTCCCCCACAGTCCAAAGACATGCAGGTTAGGTTAACTGGTGACTCTAAATTGAGCGTAGGTGTGAATGTGAGTGTGAATGGTTGTCTGTGTCTATGTGTCAGCCCTGTGATGACCTGGCGACTTGTCCAGGGTGTACCCCGCCTTTCGCCCGTAGTCAGCTGGGATAGGCTCCAGCTTGCCTGCGACCCTGTAGAACAGGATAAAGCGGCTAGAGATAATGAGATGAGATGAGAGATAATTAAAAAAAAAAAAGTGACAGGACAACTGTCATCGTTTATTTTTCCACTTAAACAGTCGACTAAAATTATTTTTGATGATTTTTTTTTTTACTGTTTATTTACCTCTCAAAGATACAGAAGGTAAAGAAACGGGCATGTAATGGTATATCGTGTGATGATAAACCGCGATGCAAATTTACAACAATTCAAATCGATGAAATTAAAAAAAAAAAGAACGGTGATTATTATCAGGCTGCGTAGTCTGGTAGTTCTTCCTCGCTTTAAGTGCGTTGGCGCAAAAACATACAATCGCGAGAATACACGTGACTTCACCAAAGGAAGAAGTAACACAGCTGTAATGTCGTGAACACACAAAAAACAGATCTAAAATGTGAAAGAGCTGCTGTGTGATTGTGTATAAATAGATTTATCAGGAAATCCGAGCTCTCTTTTTACAGACTGAGGAAAGATAAAGAAAAGAGACGCAAATGGAGGCAGAACAAATGTTCATAAAGTTTATTACGAAAAGGAATATTTGTTGTTAATCTCGAAGTAGAAACTTGAAATAAATTCAGTTTTTTTTCTTGATATTTTCAGTTCAGGTTTCAGTTACAGCTTTCCATTTGACATCGTATAATTAACAGTTATTCCATGAAATCGAGTTGTACGCGAGCTGATACCTGACGAGGCGTGTAGCACCGCGTAGGCTGTAAGCCGTGTACGATGAGATTGAGTGGAATAACTGTTTTATTCTATCCACATTGACTGGATTTTGAGAAACGGAGCATTTTTACTTTAGTTTTTTGCAAATTTGATAAATAAAAGCTTTAACGAAGCTTTTATTTAACAAATTTAAATAATAATAAACATTTAATATTTAAAATTACCTAATGGAAAAAATTTAACAAAATGCCCGACAAAATCATTTCCGCTTAGAATGTAAACAAACCAGCGAAATGACAGGAGCAATTTGTGAAAAATGCGATAATTCTTGGAAAAAAAAAAAAAACGTTCTTATCATCAAATACTTTTATTCCACATTTTGTTGCTTTTTTTTGTATTTTTTGGAATTTTGTTTTCGAGTTTTTATTTCGTCCTCGGTTAGTTCAGAACTGGAACTGGAACGTGCCGCCGTTTTGTTTTTCTCTACTCACGGCTGATATCCTAGTAGTAGAGTAGCCAATCAGAGCGCGCAATGGCTCATATCCAGTGAATGTGGATCAAATAATATATTACTGATGGGGAAAAAATTAAACGCGGCACTTTCTCGAGGTAAAATATTAATATTTATTACACGGCTTTGTTGAAGAATCGATTAATTCTGGTTGGTCAAATTACAGCATTCTACGGTCTTATTTCTGTACATCGGATTCCCGTTGCTATGGACACAGTTCTGAATACAGACTCTGGAGGACCAGCGTCCAATCAGATCAATCTGCAGAAAGAAGTCGGATAAATCGTGTCGCTTTAATAATCAAGTTAGCGTCAGCTGGTTCGCGAGACGCTGCGGGGGGAAAAGAAACGTTACGCCATCAGAAAACGCCATGGAAGGTTTTTATAATATTAATTTTAATCTTCGGTTTAATGTATTATAACGCTGAGAGGCTACAGAGGTTTATGTTGCCATGGACGCCGTTCCAACTGTACAACCTAATGGAGTAGTTTTTTTAGCGGAAGCAATAAAGTCATTTTTAAATCAAAATTTTGTGTCAAATTATTGATTTCTTTAGTAAGCAGGTGTGTAATAAGTGGCATAATGTACAGCTGTACATAATCCCTTATGTAAAGGGATGTGTGTGTGTGTGTGTGTGTGTGTGTGTGTGTGTGTGTGTGTGTGTGTGTGTGTGTGAGAGAGAGAGAGAGAGAGAGAGAGAGAGAGAGAGAGAGAGAGACACAATCCTGCATTACAGGTGGAGATTAAGGTCTTCACTGAGGTCTCTTTACAATCTTTCTGCTCTCACAGAAGTCAAGTTTCCTCTTCTCCAAGGATGAGTAAACGCTAATAAAGCGTCACAGTTTTACAGCACTTTTGTTGTAAATTGTAATTTTCCACAACAGTGAGTCTCTTCAGGAGGCAGCAGGAGGAGAAAAAGGAGAGGTTACAGGACACAAACTAGAGATCAGTGAAAATTTTAGAGAGGATGTGTTAAATAAAAGGCTCCTGAACTCCAAACAGTGCTTCCTGAAACCATCGTTCTTCTACATGTTCTGTGTTCTAACAGATAAAACAAGAGCGCTCTGAGAGCACAATATCCCTCGCTGGCAACTCGGCCATAACTCTGGTAAAATGTGACTGAATTGAATGGAGTTATAATGTGCGTATTACTGACATATGACAAAGAATCCTGCCAAGTTTGGTGAAATTCCTCCAAAAATTGTGAGAGGAGTTGATTTCAGAAGGTGAGCCCCCTTCCCGGGACAGACAGACATCGCCACGACGTAATCCCCGTTTGGGCCTTTCAGCCAGTGGAGGATAAAAATTGTGCGTGAAGTTGATTTCAGAAAGCAAGCACACCTTGATGAAGTTGCCAAAGTACAAGTTTGTTAATAATCAAGCGCATAACTCTGAGAAAATTAAACGAAATTTCAATCTGCGTATAACTGTCATATAACAAAACCTTTTGCCAAGTTTGGTGAAATTCCTCCACAAACTGTTGATTTCAGAAGAACATACACCCTCATGAAATTGTCAAAGTACAAGTGATTTAATCAAGGCTCAAAACTCTGGGAAAATTTTCACAAACGAAATTAAATCACAATCTGCGTATTACCGTCATATAACAAGGCCTTTTGCCAAGCTTTGACAAATTCATCCATAAATTGTGAGAGGAGTTGATTTCAGAAGGAAAACACACCTTCATGAAATTGTCAAAGTATAATGTTGTTAAACAAGGGCTGTAACTCTGGGGAAAATGCGACCCAATTAAACAAAATCACAATATGCGTATTACTGACACATAACAAAGAATCCTGCCAAGTTTCGTGAAATTCCTCCAAAAATTGTAAGAGGAGTTGATTTCAGAAGGTGAGCACCCTTCTTTTCAGCCAGCAGGGGGTAAAAAAAAAAAAAAAAAATTACGCGTAATGACATCACAAATCCCAGGTTTATATGAACTCGCTCATTATCACTGATACGTTATCGTTTCTATAGTAACAGCTCGATCCCAAATCAGCTCAGATTTGTGCGATTTATGGAAGGAGTCTCCAGTGTCAGAGATAAAGCTGTAACTTTAATCTTTCAGGGATCTCCGGGACAGAGGAGTTTACGCTCTTTGGCGTTTCTCAGGAACATCACAACTGATTTATTTTCGGAAAAATGCGAAGCCGGTGATGGAACAGTGATGTTTATAGCTGCTATAACGTAAAGGAGAACAAAAAGTGACTAACTAACGAATAACGTTTCATCAACATTAAAAGTAACTATGAAATCGCATGACATGTCATTCCTTACGAAATCAAACTTTGTATAATATATAATGAAACACTTCAGGGACGCGCTGTTCGAGGAAAACTTCATCTAAAGTGGAAATGTTTGAGGAACCACAGGATCAGCCCTCTGAGCGCTTCCTTTCACACCCAGGAAAAAGCAAGTGTGTTCAGCAGAAATGGAAAAACCCCTGAAAGAGAGCTGTAAGCTGTGGCTCTGAGTGTGTGTGTGTTTTTCTGGATCTTTCCATGAGCTTTTGTTTGAAGCTGCGGGAGAGGTGCAGCCGCTCGCTCTGTTCTTTCATGTCAGAATGTGGGCTCTCCAGAGAGTAGAGAAAAACCTTACTGACACACTGATTTACACACACACACACACACACACACACACACACACACGGGGACTCAAAGGACTTCAGACAGGATGTGAATTATACATTACGTGCAGTCAGCGAGCATCTGTCTGTGGATATTCTGATAAAAAGTGAAGCTGTGATACACCTCCACAAACCACAGCCTCTTGCGCACTCTTTATCAATATATATATATATATATATATATATATATATATATATATATATATATATATATATATGTGTGTGTGTGTGTGTGTAAGTAATACTGGCGTACCTTAGTCACCACTCCAGACACGATGACTGGCATCTTCGGTGGGCTGCAAAGAGAAAAAGCATCACATTAAAAAATTTTAAAAAGCAGTAAAACAACAGGCGGCACGGTGGTGTAGTGGTTAGCGCTGTCGCCTCACAGCAAGAAGGTCCTGGGTTCGAGCCCCGTGGCCGGCGAGGGCCTTTCTGTGCGGAGTTTGCATGTTCTCCCCGTGTCCGCGTGGGTTTCCTCCGGGTGCTCCGGTTTCCCCCACAGTCCAAAGACATGCAGGTTAGGTTAACTGGTGACTCTAAATTGAGCGTAGGTGTGAATGTGAGTGTGAATGGTTGTCTGTGTCTATGTGTCAGCCCTGTGATGACCTGGCGACTTGTCCAGGGTGTACCCCGCCTTTCGCCCGTAGTCAGCTGGGATAGGCTCCAGCTTGCCTGCGACCCTGTAGAACAGGATAAAGCGGCTAGAGATAATGAGATGAGATGAGATGAGTAAAACAACAACAACAACAACAACACAAGCTCACAGTCAGGTGTGTGTTATAACGATTCTTCCCAATTTAACATCGAGAAAAATCAGGGAAGCTAAAATAAACAATTTTTTTTTTTTTTTAAATCCAGAACCACAAAAAGATAACGTTTCTTCACGCACACAGTACGAGTAACTCCACTGAAGATGCACAACTGAGTTAAACAACTAACGTAACCTTTCCGAAACGTCCCGATGTTTGAAAACGTACAAGAATTTGGCAAAACACAGCACAAAAAAAAAAAAAGATTTATTTCAACAAAGTCGTGTTATTCACAGATCCTGAAGTAGAAATAAAACAGACCGTCTTGTGACGGAAATGAAATGATGAAACTGGATGAATTAATTAATACGTAAACATCTCCTCTCATTATCTCTAGCCGCTTTATCCTGTTCCACAGGGTCGCAGGCAAGCTGGAGCCTATCCCAGCTGACTACGGGCGAAAGGCGGGGTACACCCTGGACAAGTCGCCAGGTCATCACAGGGCTGACACATAGACACAGACAACCATTCACACTCACATTCACACCTACGCTCAATTTAGAGTCACCAGTTAACCTAACCTGCATGTCTTTGGACTGTGGGGGAAACCGGAGCACCCGGAGGAAACCCACGCGGACACGGGGAGAACATGCAAACTCCACACAGAAAGGCCCTCGCCAGCCACGGGGCTCGAACCCGGACCTTCTTGCTGTGAGGTGACAGCGCTAACCGCTACACCACCGTGCCACCCATACGTAAACATTTATTTTAAAAACAGACAAGTCATTTGATGCACAAATGGACTCGGTACTCAGTGTACTGTCCACTCATCTATTACTCAGTAAATAAATACAGCTGAATATCACGTGATACACAAACGTGTGGATGATACACGATTTGTTTACGAATAGGAAGGCATTAAAATTAATAAAATCACAGACCAAACCACCAGCACATCTCACACACACACACACACACACACACACACACACACACACACACACCTCTGTACTGTACATACCATCAATAAACTGAATAAGTATCAATATAATACTTATAAATATGCAGGCGTGTAGAATACGAATGTAAGAAATGAGATGTTGAGTGACTCGGCGCTTCATTTCCTCCACACCCCTGGCAGGGAGGCAGAGCTGAGGCTAATCACACAGACACACTCCTGATTAGCTGAAGGTCAACAAGCACAGCCGCTCCGTTAGCGTCTTCCATCCATCGTCCTCGGCTTGATGGACACAGCCGACTCTGAACCACGTCTAACGTCAGCGTTAATAAATACGCACAGGTCACATGACCATTACGGAGAAACGGATTAAAGGAACACTGATTTCTATTCACTTCATCAGTAGTGTGTGAGATTACATTTTCATGAATTGCTCAGCCAACTTTGTGTGTGTAGTCAGCTCCAGAATTATTGGCACCCCTGGTAACAACAAGGAAATAATTAAAAAAAAAGTTATGAAATGTGTACTTGAGCTTGTATTGAAAATCTAATCGTTATCTTTAGTTAATCTATAATAACCCAATAATAATATAACTTTATAATAATTAAACACCATGTTCAGGAATGCCTAAACATTAATCCGTGACTTCCGGCTTCACCAGGATAAAACTATGAAGCGACAAAACAGCCGAATTCTTTAGTCATTCATAAAATTGGGAAAATATCAGTGATTATTATACATACAGGACACTTTTTCCATGGAATAAAAGCATGTGTTCTATTCCTTTCTAGTGGGTTTATTGATGACGTGCAATACTGTTATCATATCGCTTATCCATCATGTATTATGCTGCTCTCCCCAAGGGAGAATGAGCATGCAATACTGTTATAATATTGTACGTTGTCAAGACAACATGACATCACACGTTAAGATCCAATGACAAAACTTTTCTGCTGCACATGCGCACAATCATTTCTTTGTCGGCCGAGAGAGAGAGAGAGAGAGAGGGAAGACGGGATTAATTCAGTACTCAGTTTAAGCACTAAATAAATAAACTGAAACTAAAGATGCGCTGAACACCCGAAAGGCTACCAAAACTTCATTATATATTCTTCATGCATATTTACAAGAGAAAAACAGACCAACGAACATAAAAAAAAACTGGAAAAGAGACACATCGGAGATGTAAAACTTCTGCGCTAGCGAGTGACTGTAACAGTTTGTTCACAAACATGTCCGTGAGATTTGCTTCATTAAAGGCGGAAGATTTAAAGAGAAAGACGCGCTGAACACCCGAAAGGCTACAAAACCTTCATTCTATATTCTTCACGCATATTTACAAGAGAAAAACAGACCAACGGACATCGAAAAACTGGAAAAGAGAACGATAATGGAAATATTTTCAAAGTTCTACTTGGAGGTGAGGAAAAGCGACGGAGACTTTTACAAGAGGACGTCACTCGTGAACTTCACTCAGCAAAGCTCTTTTGTTTTGAACAACTGCAATGGAACAATCAACTACGACCAAAAGTAACTGAAACTGAACCGTCTACCTGGATATCGCTTGTATACAAGTTGGGTTGTTGTTCAGGCTTTTGGGACTTGTACCATTTTTATTGTTAGAACTCTGACTTGGTACATTGGATTGACAGAACACTGAATTACATTCGATCAGAATCAGCATTCAGTATTGGTAAGTTACCCCCCTGTTCTTAACTTTTTGTAAACTCGATAATTGTTCCATCGAATGTGTATGTACTATAATAATAATAATAATAATAATAATAATAGGGCGGCACGGTGGTGTAGTGGTTAGCGCTGTCGCCTCACAGCAAGAAGGTCCTGGGTTCGAGCCCCGGGGCCGGCGAGGGCCTTTCTGTGTGGAGTTTGCATGTTCTCCCCGTGTCCGCGTGGGTTTCCTCCGGGTGCTCCGGTTTCCCCCACAGTCCAAAGACATGCAGGTTAGGTTAACTGGTGACTCTAAATTGAGCGTAGGTGTGAATGTGAGTGTGAATGGTTGTCTGTGTCTATGTGTCAGCCCTGTGATGACCTGGCGACTTGTCCAGGGTGTACCCCGCCTTTCGCCCGTAGTCAGCTGGGATAGGCTCCAGCTTGCCTGCGACCCTGTAGAAGGATAAAGCGGCTAGAGATAATGAGATGAGATGAGAAATAATAATAATAATAATAATAATACTGGCTGGTATTGAGTGGCATATCAAATATATTCCATTCAGCTACTCATCTTTGACTCATTCAATATCATGCTAGCTGAATGGAATATGAATGAATGAATGAATGAATGAATGAATGAATGAATGAACCCTTTATTATCACTGTACCAGCAAAGTTGACCATCAACCTGTTCTTACATACACACAATTGACAGAGGGGGAGTAGACAGGACAGGAAGACAGGGATAAAAGAAAAATACAGAGTAACATGAGGAGAGGGGAGGAGAAAAAAAGCAACCCCCACACTATGCTCCTGTGAGGAGTACAGTGTGGGAACATTAAAAAAAAACCTCAGCACATAAGCACAAAATAACACAAGTACACTTTATAATATGAAAACTCGGGACTTGAGGGGGGGCGATGAGGTAGAGGTAACCCAGCGTAAGCAAGCAGCCATCCGCTCCTGCAGCCATGATGGCGCTGGTCATGCACCCGCTTGTCACACTGGGGGTGAAAACAGTGACCGCGGGAAGAGGGGGGAGGAATACGAGAGAGTCTAACAGTAGTGACCTCTGGGGGGAATTGTTTCCCCAGCAACGTCCTTGGCTGGGACAGCCGAAACAGATAAGATTGTTCGGTCTTTGGGTCGAGCAGCCGCATTCCTTTACACGCTTACTCTGATACAAGTCCAAACTGGTCCCTCAAATCCATAACCTCTGCAAAGCCGAAAGCTTCTCCAAGACGTCCATATTGCGGTTCAAGTTCTGAATAGCCACATTCCAAGTGCCGACAGCTCTGCCCACCGCTTCAATCATGTCGGGCAGCTTTATGGGGCTTTGAACAGCTGTCACCGTTTCCTGATTTCCTCGATAAACCAGGGCAACGCCTAATCCAATCCACAAAAGCCCTGTAATCATGGTTCCGAATAGGTAGATGTCTTCAATGTCCTCCACAGGAAGAACCACCAGGCACACGACCCGCCACTTCTCCCACGCGTCCATCGTGTAGCCAGCTGCGAACGTAGGACGAAGGACAGGCTGGTTCCCCCGAACCCAGGCTTCTCGTCGAGAAGATTGTGTCAATTGCGTGAAGAGACCAGTTTATCAATTCCATGGTTTTTAGTTTGGAGAGCAGTGCGGAGAGTGTCTCTCAGAGTATAGACACTAGACAGACGAGACAGCAGAAGCAGGAAAGATAAGGGAAGGGAGAGACAGAGAATGCGGCCGCCTTCTGCGAGAGCACAGAGAGAATATATCTGATATACCACTCAAAGCCAGCCAATATTATTTAAATATACAAATAAAATGATGAAGGTAACATATTCAAGGATGCCAATAATTGTGACATGTACATTTCATTTATTTAATGAAATGTACATGTCACAATTATAAATTAACTTTAATTAAAAGGTTTGGTTCATAACTTTTAAAAACAATTCAACAAGGGCGCCAATACTTCGAGAACTGACAAAATATTTAGAATTACTTTTTATTTCGTGAAAATAATTTCAAATGATAAATTCTCTCACAATAAGCATTGTGTGTTTTGGTGACGTTGCTGTTTGCGCTTATGAGCGGTAAAGGTGGAGTGGGTGGAGCGAAGGGCCCTTGGGGGCGTGTCTATAACACAGCATATAAGAGAGACATAAACGTGATGGAGAAGCCCAGCAACTTTATTCCTATTTTATTTATAATAAGAAGAATAAATATTGACTAGTGCATCTTTACGTTTCCGTTGAATGTCGGAGTTGATCCTCTGCCCCTGTTATAAAGGAGTTTGGTGTGACTCTTTTTTTTCCTCCGTGCAGGCAAACGTGACAGAATTGTCGTCTCTGGTGATGATACATAAATGCCACGTAGAGTGGATGGAAATCACGCTGCAAAACGACAGAGTATTCCTTTAATCGGCAACATAAAAAAATAAAATAAAATAAGGTGTGTCTGATAAAAGCACGCTAGTACTGTGTGGAGGAACCGTGGCTCCGGGCCTCAGCCGCTGTCACTTTCTGAAACGACTCTCATTTGTTGTGGAACAGGGAGGAAGTCACGGCCTCACAGTAGCACACGTGAGAGGGTCAGGAGCCAGGATCGACCTTGATGTGAAAAATGATCCTCGTCTCAGGACTGAATGAAATTATTACGTCCATCAGACTGAGGAACGACCCCAAAACCCTCGTTCTCTCTCTGGGCTGCTGGTGGCTTTAACCAGAGGAACGTCCCGAGGGTGTGAAACATCACACTGCTTTTAAAGTCACCCAGGAAATTCGTCATCAAAGCAGAACCGAAAGTTCCAACGGTGTAAAACAAACGCTTAATTCTGATGCGGAGTTAATCATTTATTCTGAATTCAGCAGCTCAAAGTTCTTCGACATTTGCAAGCAAATTTGGTTTCTGGGTTTTAAAACAGGAAAGTTTTTTTTCCTTGGTTTGAAAATGAAATTGATATGACGGTGTATTACAGCCAGTAAACAGAATCCCTGAGAATCATACATTTATGAGGGGGAAAAAAAAAACCCAAAACTTTTTCTCTGAGATATCAGTATTTTTCCATCCTGCATTGCATTCTGGGAAATGTAGTTGAAAATCTCGAAGCTCTTTATTCTTTTACATTACACGATTGAGGAGGAAAGACTGCACTTCCCAGCACTGTCGGCTCAGCCGTGGTGTCTGTGTTGTGATGATGGCGATCCAACCTGCATGGTTCTTTATAAAAATGACTATTTTTCCGAATTTTTTTAAAATTCAAAATTGTGCCTTTTTAAGCTCGGGGAATAAAAAAAGGATTTTTTTTTTCTTGTAAATTTACGACTTTCAGTTTGGAAATTCTGAGGTTTTTTCTCTCAATATTGCCCTCTCTCTCTCTCTCTCTCTCTCTTTTTTTTCTCGTTACAATGGCCATAATATCACACCATTGTAGAATCAGGCTTTTTTTTTATCCAAAAGAAAAAAATAGCACAACTTTTAAACAGAATCTTATAGAAATTTGGTGCTTAAAAGTTTTCAGGAAGGGTGGCACGGTGGTGTAGCTGTTAGCACTGTCGCCTCACAGCAAGAAGGTCTGGGTTCGAGCCCCGTGGCCGGCGAGGGCCTTTCTGTGTGGAGTTTGCATGTTCTCCCCGTGTCCGCGTGGGTTTCCTCTGGGTGCTCCGGTTTCCCCCACAGTCCAAAGACATGCAGGTTAGGTTAACTGGTGACTCTAAATTGAGCGTAGGTGTGAATGTGAGTGTGAATGGTTGTCTGTGTCTATGTGTCAGCCCTGTGATGACCTGGCGACTTGTCCAGGGTGTACCCCGCCTTTCGCCCGTAGTCAGCTGGGATAGGCTCCAGCTTGCCTGCGACCCTGTAGAACAGGATAAAGCGGCTAGAGATAATGAGATGAGATGAAGTTTTCAGGACAGCACAGAATGACGGCAATTTACTTTTTTCTTTTTAAATTTCCCCAGCCAATTAGGTTGCAGCTTAGGGGTCAAGCGAGGTGAAAAAAAAAAGAGCAGAAAAAAAAAGAGCCATGAAAAAAAGTCTTGTTAAAACAGGGCTCGACATTAACGCTTGTCCGGGACAAGTGATACTTCATGTCGGACAAGTTCATCGTCTCAGTTACTTGTCCGATCGGACAAGTGCCAAAATACGCCGATATTCGGGTTACATATCAAATTTATCAGTTTATTCACGTGATTTCCGAAGCATCTCACTCGGCATATTGTTTTGATGACTCGCCAGATGTTTCTCTTCGGAAAGAGCGATGTGCGCATGCGCAATATTCCGCTTGCGAAACCGGCCAATACCGCTTCGTGTATTTGAGCTGAAAAGTAAACGGTCGTTTATCAGACCCTCCAGAATTTTGCAATGTTGCGATTTGCAACTTCAACGCAACTTCAACCAATCCCAGTGAATTCAGGGCGGTGTTGCAATTATATCCAATCACCGCAAATTTGACCAATCGTTGGCGTCGTCTTGAGGTGACGTCGACAAACTACCTTCCGCCTTACTTCCGTGTATACGTTCAAGAGAAGCAGCATGTGCGAGTCAGTGTTTATATAGGCTTAAATTCTGTTACTGAAAGTGTGTTATGTTTACAGTGAAGGACTGTGCGCACTTTACATTATTTTTTTTACTTAATCCAAGAAATTAATGGATGCCAACATTTTTGCCAAAAAGGTATTTTATTTTCCATTGTTTAGGCAGCTTCAGCATCATACTGTGAGATTCTGTTCAAATTGTTTTTTTTTTCTTCTATGAAGCCTGAGCCATTTATTTTATTAGTTTATAATTATTGTTTAATTTAGTCTTCAGGAGAGACTGCCTGCACACAGGACTAGTGTTAATAGTTTTTTTTCTTACATGAAAGCTGAGGCATTTATATTATATTTTAAGGTAACTTCATGTTGTGCTGTGAGGTTCTCTGCACTTTAACTTTTGAACCAACAGGTGCATTTGGATAAGTAAAGCCTATTTTTCTGCATTTTTGTAGTCCTGGTAATCTTTTATATTGGTAAAGTTGTTTATAGGACCATTTCTCAGTGTCTTTGTTTTTTTAATCAATAGTTTTTCAGTAATAACTTAATATTTAACATATCACTCAATTTTAATCACAAAAAGAGAAAATCGCAACAATTTCTCGCAACTTTCACTTCCTCCCGCAATGTAATTGCAACGAAAACCTAAAAAACACCGCAACTTTCATCGCAACCATTAAATACCATACAGGAGCCACACTGAATAATTAGACAACAACAATTAATCAGTGGAGGATATATATTCAAAGTTAATAATTTAAAAATGAAAATATATATAATTTTAATTTTCTGGTTTTCAATTTCTCATAAATAAATTAATGATTGATGGAGTCCAATTTTTTTCTGCAGTGAATAGATTTTTGTGTTAAAGTAATTCTGGTGAAATTAGTTTATTACAAAGAGTTTATTTGTGGGGTTTTTTTCTTAAATATTTCTTCGGACAGGGGCGGCACGGTGGTGTAGTGGTTAGCGCTGTCGCCTCACAGCAAGAAGGTCCTGGGTTCGAACCCCGGGGCCGGCGAGGGCCTTTCTGTGTGGAGTTTGCATGTTCTCCCCGTGTCCGCGTGGGTTTCCTCCGGGTGCTCCGGTTTCCCCCACAGTCCAAAGACATGCAGGTTAGGTTAACTGGTGACTCTAAATTGAGCGTAGGTGTGAATGTGAGTGTGAATGGTTGTCTGTGTCTATGTGTCAGCCCTGTGATGACCTGGCGACTTGTCCAGGGTGTACCCCGCCTTTCACCCGTAGTCAGCTGGGATAGGCTCCAGCTTGCCTGCGACCCTGTAGAAGGATAAAGCGGCTAGAGATAATGAGATGAGATGAGATGAAGTCAACTTCATTCACATTCGGACAAGTAAATTTCCTTTCAACTTGCCCGACAGGACAAGTGGTTTCAAAAGTTAACGTAGAGCCCTGTAAAATGAGGAGTGTAAGATTTGCTCAATATCAGTACTTTTATGACGCCATGTTACCTGAAATTATAAATAAATAAATAAATAAATAAATAAAGTACTAGTTTTTGAGATGTTTATTGGCATTTCCAAAACTAAAGCTCAGACAAGCAGCTTCCTCCTCCTCCTCACCACAATCACACTAAATGGTGAAAAATAAATCTAAGCTTCTCATTCTCATCTCATCTCATTATCTCTAGCCGCTTTATCCTGTTCTACAGGGTCGCAGGCGAGCTGGAGCCTATCCCAGCTGACTACGGGCGAAAGGCGGGGTACACCCTGGACAAGTCGCCAGGTCATCACAGGGCTGCACATAGACACAGACAACCATTCACACTCACATTCACACCTACGCTCAATTTAGAGTCACCAGTTAACCTAACCTGCATGTCTTTGGACTGTGGGGGAAACCGGAGCACCCGGAGGAAACCCACGCGGACACGGGGAGAACATGCAAACTCCGCACAGAAAGGCCCTCGCCGGCCCCGGGGCTCGAACCCGGACCTTCTTGCTGTGAGGCGACAGCGCTAACCACTACACCACCGTGCCGCCCAAATCTAAGCTTCATTATTATAATTATTACTACTATTATTATGATTTTAAAAATTAGTAATTATGTATTCTAGATAATAAAAAATTTTATTGAGTTAAATTGTATTTGTTTTCTATAATAATAATAATAACAACAGCAACAATAATAATAATAATAATAATAATAATAATAATAATAATAAATCTCGCTAGCTGGGACTCAACATTAGCATTGTTTTGGTTACACGGTGTGCTTCAGGTTTAAAAAAAAAAGAAAAGAAAAAAGCAAGTGTGAAAGCAGCTTTAATGAGTCAAATCTTCAAAGCGAAGTTTGCCTAGTTAATAACATCACACAATTTAACACCAATGTTACTGAATATTGGGCTAAAAATCAATGAGATACAATCAATAACTAACGAACTAACTCAATAAATAATATTCTCAAACAATTAATTCAACAAATTAGCTATAAAATAACTGCTGGATAAGTCATCTGTCTGACAGATGTCTGAATAATGGGATGTTCTCATTAAACTCCATCGATAAACATTTACATGCAGCACAGTGACGCAAATCTGTTCCTCTGGAGTCATTCCTCTGAAATGAACAGTTAAATTAACCCGACAGAAATGTAACGTGAATAAAAAAAATTAATTCCCTAAAACAGTACACTCTGATCTGTGAATTGTTACACATCAGTAATCAGTACACACATACATTTTATAAGACGTTTAAAGGTAGAGGAGAGCGGCCGGGTTATTCAGGACCCGATTTAGTTCACGGGACACAAGTGGTACCGCTTTGGGCCTGAGGGGGGCAGCAGCGTGTCAGCTGAGAAACATCCTGTCTACCCAAACACTAACACTCAGCAAGGGAGGAGGAGGAGGAGGAGGAGGAGAGGAAAAAGAACGCAGAAATAAAGCCAATGTCAAGGTTAATAACCAGGACAACTAGCTCTGGGCTACATGGGAGGGTTTTCTTTGTCTTTGGAGTGACGCACAGTGGTGAGCGGGAATTCTCACGGCTCTGAGAGACGGAGGGATGGAGCTGAACCTCCCTAAATAAAGCTAGCAAGAAAGAAAGAGTCCTGCATAAAGACGACACATTTGCATTTTAATACTCAGGCACCGGGTAAGTAAATGAGGGAAGGAGAAAAAAAAAGAGAGAAAGAGATAGACAAGTAGATAGACGGAGAGTGAGAGAGACAGTTGGAGAAAACAACAGACAAACACAAAGAGCTCAACAGACAGAAACAGATATGCAGGAAAATAGACAAACAGAGCAACAGACAAGCAGATATAAGGATAGACAGACAGACAGACAGACAGACAGGTGGACAAAACAACAGACAGACAGATAGACCATCAGGCAGATAGAGATCAGATATGGACAGATCACCTGACTGTCAGACTGAGAAGATAAAAAATACAGAAAGGGAGGATGGAAGGGGTGCACGGTCAGAGAGAGAGAGAGAGAGAGAGAGAGAGAGGCAGGGACAGAGAGAGAGAGAGAGAGAGAGAGAGAGAGAGAGAGCACGAGAGGCAGGGACAGAGAGAGAGAGAGCGAGAGAGGGAGGCAGGGACAGAGAGAGAGAGAGAGAGCGAGCAAGAGAGAGGCAGGGACAGAGAGAGAGAGAGAGAGAGAGAGGGAGGCAGGGACAGAGAGAGAGAGGGAGGCAGGGACAGAGAGAGAGAGAGAGAGAGAGAGGGAGGGAGGCAGGGACAGAGAGAGAGAGAGAGAGAGAGAGAGAGAGAGAGGGAGGGAGGCAGAGACAGAGAGAGAGCGCAAGAGAGCGAGAGCGAGGCAGGGACAGAGAGAGAGAGAGAGCGAGAGAGGGAGGCAGGGACAGAGAGAGAGAGAGGCAGGGACAGAGAGAGAGAGAGGCAGGGACAGAGAGAGAGAGAGAGAGGGAGGCAGGGACAGAGAGAGAGCGCAAGAGAGAGAGAGGGAGGCAGGGAC
This sequence comes from Neoarius graeffei, assembly GCF_027579695.1. Lineage (NCBI taxonomy): Eukaryota > Metazoa > Chordata > Actinopteri > Siluriformes > Ariidae > Neoarius > Neoarius graeffei. The sequence continues at coordinate 16,249,017 of NC_083587.1, forward strand.
AGAGAGCGAGCGAGAGAGAGAGGCAGGCAGGGACAGACAGAGAGAGAGGGGGGAGGCAGGGACAGAGCGCAAGAGAGAGAGAGGCAGGCAGGGACAGAGAGAGAGCGAGAGAGAGAGGCAGGCAGGGACAGACAGAGAGAGAGAGAGAGAGGGGGGAGGCAGGGACAGAGCGCAAGAGAGAGAGAGGCAGGCAGGGACAGAGAGAGAGCGAGAGAGAGAGGCAGGCAGGGACAGACAGAGAGAGAGAGAGAGAGAGAGAGAGGGGGGGGAGGCAGGGACAGAGCGCAAGAGAGAGAGAGGCAGGCAGGGACAGAGCGCAAGAGAGAGAGAGGCAGGGACACAGAGAGAGAGAGAGAGAGAGAGAGAGAGAGAGAGAGAGGAACAAGGACACAAAGAGAGAGACTGACTTTTAAAAACATCTTTAATTACTTCAATGCTCCATTTGTGTTCTTATCTACTGAAAGTAAAACTTAATAAAAATATCGAAGAAAAGGTGCATTTGTAAACATTCATTACTACAACTCATCAAATCCATTACACAAGGACCTTTCTTTATAAAAAGAAGAGTCATGCACACACAAACACCATATGTAATAAAAAATTAACATTTAAAAATTAGATTAAAAAAACAAAACCAAACAAAACTAAAAAAGTTAAAAATTAAGAGCCAGTGACCCGTCCCTTTCAAGTGAACATAAAACCTAATACCCCACAAATCTATAAAAGTGTCCAGGTTGTTGGTCAGTTTGTAAAAAGCATGTTCGACTCGGAGACGAGCTGTAACTGACCCTTTCAAGCTCTGCACCACATCAGTCCAACGGTTGGCAATTGAAAATTGGCAAAGGAAGACCAATATGGAAGACCAGGAAAAACCAGATGCACGGCTGAGGTTGGACTCCAACCTCAGCCGTGCATCTGGTTTTTCCTGGTCTTCCATATTGCCAATTTTGCACTTATAAGTGGAAAGTTAATTAAAACCAGAGTCGGTCTTTTTTTTGATTGTGTATTTTGGCTGAAAGATAAACAAAGGAACAGAAAATTTCTCCCCCAGCTTTTCCACCCACTTCTTCAGTACCCTAAACAGACCCACTAGACAAGGACAAAGAGACACTAAATGCTCTAATGTTTCTGGTTGGTTACAAAAGGGACATCCCTCCCCAGTGCTTGGATCCAGGTGAGCCTTGTGTCTGTTTGTAGCTATTGCTCCATGGATGATCCTCCACTGGAGGTCAGTCGTCTGTTTTTCAACAGGCAGCTTGTATAAAATCTGCCAGCAGCCTTTATGGGTCCACCTCGACTCCCTGACTTTGGCCAGAGAACGGAAGTTCAGTATTTTCACGCAGCTGTGGTAGAGCTTCTTCTTCCCATAAGAGCTGAAGTTGTCCAGCGCTGGTGTTTTCAGGGACAGAAGCAGCCCGCTCTCCTCTCGCCACTCCTCAACAGCAGGCCTGACGCTTAGTGCGGGAAAGATGTAGTCCTGAGCCTCATGCTATTGGTCAATTAGGGTACGGTTTTGGGCGTATACCCTCAATAGTAGAGTCAGGGACTCCCAGACCTCCTCCACCATCTTCCTCAGCACCCTGGAAGACCTGACGTTAGTGACTCTGCCAAGGCTTTCCGGAGATGTTCTTATAAGATGGCCAAGTTTAACAATGCCGGCCTCAACAAACTTGGCTCTTAACGATGTGGAGGAAAGCATAGTAGATGTAAAGAGGTCATTGTGGAACAGTGGCTCCTCAAAGATCCATGTTCCAGGTCTGGGGTCAGCGGTCCTTGTGAACTTGAACGTCCTCCATGCTTCAAGCACTGAGTTATAGAAAGGTGTTATTCCAGTCAGGTCAACTTCAGAGGATCTCAAGAGAAACAGCTGTTTGGCCAGTCCCAGCTGGCTGGCCTTCCTCAGAAGCAGCTGAGCAGAGGTCAGCCAGCAATAGCCAGGGCCGGATAGTAGCCTCCAGGCCGTCTGCAGTCTGAAAGCAGTGATTCTTGAGAGGATGTTCATAAGATCGTGTCCTCCCTCTGCTACAGGAAGGTAGAGAACCGGTGCCTTCAGCCAATGTTGACCCGACCAGAAGTAGTTCACCAAGAGCTGCTGTACGTCCTTCACAAGGCCTGGTGGTGGCACTAAGACGATCAGTCTATGCCAAAGAGAAGAGGCGACCAGGTTATTAGCTATCAGAACTCTTCCCCTGTAGGACAGCTGGGGGAGCAACCATTTCCACTTAGACAACTTGGCATCCACTTTCTCCAGCACTCCCTCCCAGTTCTGCTTTTGGAAGTCCTCGCACCCTAGGTACACTCCTAGAAATTCGGCGCCTCTTTTCCCCCACCGTAGGTTCCCAGGAAGATCAGGGATGTCTCTTACACGCCACTGACCTATCAAGCAGGCTTCACACTTGTCCCAGTTTACTTTGGCAGAGGAAGCTTTTTCATACACTGCCAAGCTTTTTTTGAGCTCTTGGGTATCTCTCTGATCTTGGATAAAAACACCAACGTTGTCTGCATAAGCTGATATGGCTACAGAGCGGCTCTGAGCCAGCTCTGGGAGACATAAACCCCTGTAACCTACTCCTCAGCCTACACAGGAGAGATTCAATAGCAATACTGTAGAGCTGGCCTGAGATGGGGCAGCCCTGTCTGATCCCTCACCGAACTGTTACAGGGCAGCTCAACCCTCCCACCACCTTCACTAAACAGCAAGCTTGATTGTAGAGCAGTCCCCCCCAGATAAAAAAAAAAACTCCCCCCAATTCCAAATGCCTGCAAGGTAGAAAAAAGAAAACTATGATCTACACGATCAAAAACCTTTTCCTGATCAATAGATCAACATTAACATTATATAACTTACAAACAGCAAAAACATTTCGCATTAAAAATTAATTGTCAAACATTGATCTATTTGGGTGGGCGGCACGGTGGTGTAGTGGTTAGCGCTGTCGCAACACAGCAAGAAGGTCCGGGTTCGAGCCCCGTGGCCGGCGAGGGCCTTTCTGTGCGGAGTTTGCATGTTCTCCCCGTGTCCGCGTGGGTTTCCTCCGGGTGCTCCGGTTTCCCCCACAGTCCAAAGACATGCAGGTTAGGTTAACTGGTGACTCTAAATTGAGCGTAGGTGTGAATGTGAGTGTGAATGGTTGTCTGTGTCTATGTGTCAGCCCTGTGATGACCTGGCGACTTGTCCAGGGTGTACCCCGCCTTTCGCCCGTAGTCAGCTGGGATAGGCTCCAGCTTGCCTGCGACCCTGTAGAACAGGATAAAGCGGCTAGAGATAATGAGATGAGATGATCTATCTGGGATACAAGAAGATAAGATTGATCTGCACCAATTAAACTCAATAAAATGTTTTAATCAATTTGATAAGACTTTTGAAAGGATTTTGTAGTCCGAGCATAAAAGTGCTACAGGTCTCCAGTTCTTTAGCAGGGCCAGTGAGAGAACGGCTCGCCAACAGGAAACTGGAAGTCTTCCTTTTTTAAAACACTCTTAAAAATGTCTAAAAGGTTCCGTCCCAGTATTGTCCAGAAGTGTTTATAAAAGTCTGAAGGAAGACCATCTAGTCCTGGAGCCTTGCCTGGTGCCATCTGAGACACCGCAGCAGTCAATTCATCCAAGGTGATATCTGTGTTCAGTTGATCTTGGTCCTCTGAGCTCAGTTGAGGAAGCTTCTGCAGAAGCAGCTGTCTGCTCTGAACAATTCTGTATAAAAAAGTCCACCGCGAGCTTCCTCGTCTCAGCTGGGTCCGTGGTGATGTTTCCATCAGGGAGACGGAGACAGACCATTTGTTTCTTCTGAACCACAGATTTCTCCAAGTTAAAAAAAGAAAGATGTTGGTACATCCCTATCTTGAAGTTTGGTAAAACGTGCTCGGACTAATGCTCCTTTAGCTCTGTCCAGCAGGAGAGAGCCGAGTTCCCGTCTTTTGAAGTTCAGTTCATCATTTTTTTGCTGACCAGTCTGTGAAACGGAGAGATTTTCCAAGTCCCTTATTTCTTTTTCTAGTTTCTGGACAGCTCTCTTGATTTTTGTTGAGGAATGAGATGAGTACTGCTGACAGAAAACTCTAATTCGAGCCTTTCCTACCTCCCACCACTGAGTAAGTGAAGGAAAGGTGTCTTTCTCAGATCTCTGGTAGGTCCAAAATAGTTTAAAATTTTCACAAAAATTTAAATCGTGTAATAATTTAACATTAAAAAGCCAAAAGGACTTTGGTTTTCCAGTGGGAGATAAAAAGAGCTCCATTAAAACTAAATGACGATCTGTAAAAGCAACAGGAGAGATTTAACAGTCAGTAGCTCTTGAGGTAAAAGTCGTAGAAATATAAAATCTGTCCAGTCTTGCAGCACTGACTCTGCCGTCAGATATCTTAACCCAAGTGTATCGTCGGACTGAAAGGTGCTTCATCCTCCACACATCAACCAGATCAGCTTTCTTTAAAACATTAGATAAAATGGAGGAGGACTGAATGTGCGTCTCTTCTCCAGTTCTGTCTAAAGTAAAATCTGTGCAACAGTTCCAGTCTCCCCCCATTAAAACACACTCCTCTGGATCATTATGATTTAATTTTCCCTTTAATAAGTTAAACACCCCGTCACGCTCAGAGCCCTGGTTTGGTGCATAAACATTAAAGGTCCCATGGCATGAAATTTTCACTTTCTGAGGTTTTTTAACGTTAAAATGAGTTCCTCTGACCTTCTTAAGTCACCCCAGTGGCTAGAAATTTCATAATGTGTAAACCAAACTATGCCCAACATTTGAGAATGGCGCGTCAAAACGGCGCGTTGATAAGCTCTTCCCTTTACTACGTCAGCAAGGGAGATGATCCCCACGCCCCCCCTCTGGATTCCCACCCACTGTATGGATTGCCCCGCCCAGTTGTAGTGAGGAGACCATAGAGGACACAACAACATGGCATCACCTAAGCGAGCGAAACATGGAAATTGCGCTGTACATGGATGTGACAACACAGAAAAGAGTCTGTTTTTACTGCCGACGGGAGAGCCCCTGAAGACGCAGTGGCTTAATTTTATTTACTCCAATAATACGCCGTCGAGTCTACCTAAGACGGTGTATGTTTGTCGGAAGCATTTTCCTGAGGAATGTTTCCACAACTTGGGACAGTACAGGGCAGGTTTTGCACATCAACTGTCACTGAAGCCTGGGTCCGTACCAAGCATCCCTGCCGCATCAGCAACAAACACCGAACAAGTAAGTGTATAACTGGTCGTTTTGCCGTGTTTTAAAATCGGTGCGTTAGCCTAGCAATGGCTACATTAGCTGTGCAGCTAACCGCTTCCTGCAGTTAGCCAGGTAATCTGCGCTACAAAACTAAAAAGCATGCAGCATGCTCTGTTAAACTGAGTTTAGTCTGGAAATTGACTGTAACTTATGAGCTTATGTTTGACTATTGCTCCGCAATGCATGTCTTCTGTTGGATAAGCGATATGTTGCTGTAGTTGCTGCTTCTATCCTCTTTGGTTATGGAGTGCGTGTTCAAGCCTAGGGTATTATACGTTCGTAAACTACCACTCCGAACACTCTTACTCTCTGTTCTCTGTGTCATGTTGAGTTTACGAAAGGAGTCCGAGGGAGAACGGGGTTTTGTCTTAGCAGCGTGGCTACAGGCGCTGATAGCAGCGAGTATGTGTGTGCGCAGCCTGGTCAAGCCCCTCCCCCTCCCCCCATGGCCCGCCCCCACCCTCTACCCTTCCCCGCCTCCTGCTTCTCATTAGCAAAACGACGCACTGGGAAAAGCGCTGAAATGGGGCTTTCTCCCAGGAGGCTATATTTACGTGCCGAGGGTTCATTTCGAGAAAGGCTGTGGATATAACATCCGGAAGCCTCCACGAGCCCGTTTAAAGCATCAACAAACCACCATGCCATGGGACCTTTAATAAACTAAAAGGTAAAATCCTGTATTTCAGCCTTCACCATGAGAACTCTGCCTTTCACTAACTCTGTACTGGACATAATGTTTATATCTAAAAAAGGAGAAAATAAAACAGCAACCCCTGCACTAAAATTTGTCCCGTGGCTAAGAACATACTGCCCTTCCGACCACAGACCCCAGTCCGCTTCATTTAAATCATCACTGTGCGTTTCCTATAGTAAAATAACGTATATCTTTTTTGCCTGATTACTTCAGTTAATAAAGCTCTTTTCTGTGCGTCTCTTCCCCCATTTATATTTAAAGACACTACTCTGAAACCCTGCTTGTCGGAAGATGAGACAGAGCAGTAAAGAACCAGACAGAAAGAACCAGCAGAGATGAAACACCCGGTGTTGTGCAGTCACTGAAAGCTTTTTATTTCATGCGCTTCATTTTCTTAACCATTCTGCTTTTGGATTCTTTTAGACCTTTCCTCAGACCAGTGACATGCTTCTTTAGACGATAACGCTTCTTTCCATCCAGGAAGTCTGTGTCAACAGCTCTTTGAGGAGTAGTAACTGATTTAATAAACTTTTCAACATCGGCAAAATAATCTTCAACATTCACTTTTTTACCAAACGTCTCATCCAGAAAACTATTAATTTCCTCAAGCGAGTACATTTCTTCGCTTTGAGAAATACTTCCTGCTACAGAGGCGCTGTCAGGAGTTATACGCCATGTCAGTCACACTGTTACCATAACAACCATCCGACTTCATCACCTCCTCTGCCTCACTGTCGGGTCTAACGTTCAATAACTCAGCCTCGTGTAAAACTGGACACCCTGCATCCTGCGGAGATCTCCCCATACCGACCTCCCCCCGCTCTGTCCTACTCTGTTCAGCCTCCATCAACTACGCTGAAATACTACTTCTGGCATCTGCAGCTCAGGCACGGAGCTTCCGGACTCAACTTGAGCGGGCGGCGCAGATTCAGATGACGTTAGCCAACTGCTGTTCGCCTCCCCACCGTCAGTCACCGCAGCCACACCGCTATCAATCACACTGCTTCCCCTTTCCTCACTAACAGTTCCAGCGGCAGCAGCCGGCTCTGCTACACGCTGTCTGTGAGGACAAGCGACCCGCATCCCCACATTCAAAGCATTTCATGCTCACCGAACTCGCATACACCATGTAAAAACCTTCCTCGTGTTTAACCCGGAAGGAAACATCCAGTGTTTGAGTCAGGAAATCCAAAAACAAACACTTGTCTCCGTAGAGACTGAACATGCTTCAGTTCAGGGCTTTGAACCAGAATTTTTTTCCTATTGGTTCGTTCCGAACAGAAACGGAATTTTAACGTTTCCGGTTTTGGGTTCCACCATTAAATAGACGTTCCCGAACCGGTTAGAACAAAAAAATTTCGTTCCCGGAACGGTTAATTACGTTCCCTGTCAGCGGTTTAACAAATGGCTATAAAATTATGTCTCTGTCTCATCCAGCTTAAGCCAAATGTAGGCTAATTCTATTACAACCTTCATTAAATAAGACAAGAAATAATTCAAAACAATTATTATTTCAAATGTTGGCGATTTGGATTCTCAGTATGTCTTCCCATCTACACAAACAGAAAAAGTGCCAAAAATGAAAGATAATTCGTTTAGTGTGTTACCAAAGGCTAGTCAGGCCCTATGCACTGATAGGCTAACAGAGGTTAACGTCATTTAATGTTCGCGAGCCTCTCATTAACGTGGACAAATATATTGATATCGTGTTTGAAATTGACGTTTTCGAATAATGATAGACTGCAATATTTACCTCTTATTTAAGATGTGGAGACGTGATAGTAGCCCACCCTCCCGCTCTCTCCATTCAGTCAGCGAACGTCACACAGGAAGTGAACCCCAGCGGGTCATAGAAACTTGCACAGGAGAAGAATGACTTTTTTATTTGTAGGATACGGAAACTTTGAGGAACGAAATAAAAACCGGTATTAACCGGTTACCATTATTTTTAATAAGCGTTTCTGTTCCGGAACATAAAAAATAATAAAGTTTCTGGTTTCGTTTCTGTTCCATGTGAAATAGAAAAAGTTCCCGGTTTTCGTTTTCGTTCCTTGAACCGGTTCAAAGCCCTGCTTCAGTTTATCATTTTTACAGCCCAAACGTACCGTCTGGAATCCACTCGCAAACTTCCCAAAGCACTTCAGTTCTCGCTCCAGCGCTTCGTTGGGAATAAACGGCGGGGGAGTCCGGACACGGTGACCCGGACAGAAGGCACCGCCAGCAGGGAAACTTGTACAAACTCATTATATATATATATATATATATATATATATATATATATATATATATATATATATATATTGCTCTCTAGGGCTGGGTATCACAGTCAATTTCCTAGATCGATTCGATTCTTAGGGTTTTAAATTGATTAATCACGATTTGATTCGATTCAATCTGAATCAATTCAATCTGCTCTTAAATAATGAAAATATCTCCATACAATACGTTACAAAATACACGTCTTTATTTTGTAAATTTGACAGTTCACACGTAACTGTAAACAAAACTGTCTTATCTTCCTGTAATTAAAAAAGTGCAAATAAAAGTGCAAATGTAAATGCGGTGTGGCTCGTGAGAACCTCGGTGGTCCGTAGTACAACCCCGATTCCAAAAAAGTTGGGACAAAGTACAAATTGTAAATAAAAACGGAATGCAATTATTTACAAATCTCAAAAACTGATATTATATTCACAATAGAACATAGACAACATATCAAATGTCGAAAGTGAGACAATTTGAAATTTCATGCCAAATATTGGCTCATTTGAAATTTCATGACAGCAACGCATCTCAAAAAAGTTGGGACAGGGGCAATAAGAGGCTGGAAAAGTTAAAGGTACAAAAAAGGAACAGCTGGAGGACCAAATTGCAACTCATTAGGTCAATTGGCAATAGGTCATTAACATGACTGGGTATAAAAAGAGCATCTTGGAGTGGCAGCGGCTCTCAGAAGTAAAGATGGGAAGAGGATCACCAATCCCCCTAATTCTGTGCCGACAAATAGTGGAGCAATATCAGAAAGGAGTTCGACAGTGTAAAATTGCAAAGGGTTTGAACATATCATCATCTACAGTGCATAATATCATCAAAAGATTCAGAGAATCTGGAAGAATCTCTGTGCGTAAGGGTCAAGGCCGGAAAACCATACTGGGTGCCCGTGATCTTCGGGCCCTTAGACGGCACTGCATCACATACAGGCATGCTTCTGTATTGGAAATCACAAAATGGGCTCAGGAATATTTCCAGAGAACATTATCTGTGAACACAATTCACCGTGCCATCCGCCGTTGCCAGCTAAAACTCTATAGTTCAAAGAAGAAGCCGTATCTAAACATGATCCAGAAGTGCAGACGTCTTCTCTGGGCCAAAGCTCATTTAAAATGGACTGTGGCAAAGTGGAAAACTGTTCTGTGGTCAGACGAATCAAAATTTGAAGTTCTTTATGGAAATCAGGGACGCCGTGTCATTCGGACTAAAGAGGAGAAGGACGACCCAAGTTGTTATCAGCGCTCAGTTCAGAAGCCTGCATCTCTGATGGTATGGGGTTGCATTAGTGCGTGTGGCATGGGCAGCTTACACATCTGGAAAGACACCATCAATGCTGAAAGGTATATCCAGGTTCTAGAGCAGCATATGCTCCCATCCAGACGACGTCTCTTTCAGGGAAGACCTTGCATTTTCCAACATGACAATGCCAAACCACATACTGCATCAATTACAGCATCATGGCTGCGTAGAAGAAGGGTCCGGGTACTGAACTGGCCAGCCTGCAGTCCAGATCTTTCACCCATAGAAAACATTTAGCGCATCATAAAACGGAAGATACGACAAAAAAGACCTAAGACAGTTGAGCAACTAGAATCCTACATTAGACAAGAATGGGTTAACATTCCTATCCCTGAACTTGAGCAACTTGTCTCCTCAGTCCCCAGACGTTTACAGACTGTTGTAAAGAGAAAAGGAGATGTCTCACAGTGGTAAACATGGCCTTGTCCCAACTTTTTTGAGATGTGTTGTTGTCATGAAATTTAAAATCATCTAATTTTTCTCTTTAAATGATACATTTTCTCAGTTTAAACATTTGATATGTCATCTATGTTCTATTCTGAATAAAATATGGAATTTTGAAACTTCCACATCATTGCATTCCGTTTTTATTTACAATTTGTACTTTGTCCCAACTTTTTTTGGAATCGGGGTTGTACATGAGACATGAGGCACCACTCTGTGTCAATGTAGTGAGATGTCACCGTTAAGTAGGACTGCGTTGACAGCGATGTCCAGGTGTCACACGTGATAGCGACTCTGTTTGCTGACTGCATTTTCATTCGTATCTCGTCTTTCACAGATGTATACATCATGGGTATCACAGTTTCAGTCAGATGTTTACGCTGCACCATAACGTAGTGTGGTTCGAGTACCTGAATGAGCTGCCTGAATCCTTCATTTTCCACTACCGAGTATGGGCGTAAATCTCTGCAAACAAAAGTTGCGATGGCCTCTGTTATCTTTATGGCCCGCGGAGACTCTGATGGTAACGCTAGCAGGTCCTTCAGTTTCTTTTGTTTAGCTGTCGGAAGCTAAGGTTAGCGTAGTGTGGTACCTTGTCAGGTGGTTTCTGAGGTTTGTAGTATTCCTACAATAACTGAGCTCTGCTTGGCATATCTTGCAAACTACCTTGGTTTTATCAAGCTCTTTGTCCTTTGTCGTTTTAAATTTGAAATGATTCCACACGTCAGATTTCATTTGAGACGGCTTGCCGAGCGGTGTTTTCCCTGCCTCAGCCATGGCTCTGGCCTCAGCCATTTTGTGTGCGTGCTTGAACGTCACGACGTACGACTGCGCAGCTGCGTCATCACGCATGAGACGGCTGAGGGAGGAAAATCACACAACACACGAGATTGTGTTGTGGAAAAAAAAAAAAAAACCTCGATATCATGCCCTGTGAATCAATAGTGTGAAATTTAAATGAAATCGATCCAAAATCGATTAAATCGATTTTTTTACCCAGCCCTATTGCTCTCTATGAGCTGATTGACAAGCTCCTGATGTTTCATAAACACCACCACCGCTTTATTCATGTGGGAGGCGCACACGATGTTTCCATAACCCACTTGTTCTCCAACCGCGAGCAACTCCTGCTCCACCAGAACCGTAGGTTGTGGCACCACCCTTACCCCATGTTTCAAGGACGGGGCGGTGTCCTGGAGGATGCCATCCCCGCCAAACAGCCAACACACACACACAAAACCACACTACCAACAGCTGCAAAATAATCAGACAATAAATATCACAAGAAAAAAACAATAGGAAAAAGTTTCGAAAAGAAAGTTGTAAACTCTCAGCCAAAACTCACCACACCCTCCACCACCAATCTCCCAGCATGCAGTGCAGAGAGAGAGAGAGAGAGAGAGAGAGAGAGAGAGATATTCTGTGTTCATTTTTGGAAAGTGACATCATCGCCAAGTCAAAGCTACTGCTGACCGTAGCAACCCAGCTTCACTATAGCAACCGTTTCTTTGCTTCCCCTGTGTCTCAATGAAGTGATGATGTGATGTGAGGGAAATCCTCTTTGAGCTGACAACATAAAACTGGACAGAACATTTCAGCATCTCCTTCCTCTGAACCCACAAGCAAAAAATGAGAGCACAGCTGCTCGGCATGCTGGGAAACGCTCTCCCTCCTCACATCGGGTCTGATTCAAACCTTTACACTGCACAGTCTAAACTACACACTAAGCATGCACCGATACCGATACTGGCATCGGCCCCGATACTCCACTAATATATTCATACTCGTACTTGTCAAACAGTTGCCGATACCATGAACCGATACCAGTGCCGATCCCATGCGCCGATACCAATGTTCCCCGCAGCGCTTTTTGTTCCATTCGAGAGAGGAAAAAAAACTGAAGCATTGTTGAGCTCAGGCTTGAGCATAATATGATAGGCTATACCATGCGCCGATAGTGTTCCGTGAAGCGCCTTTTGCCAGCGTCCGTTCGAGGAAAAAAAGCCTCTCCCAGGAAAAAAATTGTAAATCTCAAGCATTGAGCGTAGGCTAATTTTGTCAGAAGACAAAAAAAAATTGTTCGACAACAACCCATTTTTCCATGACGAAGATGTGTTTGCGTAGTCATGAAACAGTGCCGTCACAACATCTTTCCCCAACACTGTCATTTTAAACATCTCTCCACACTCCACTCCCTTTCGCTGCCATACGCAGATAGGCCTACGCTAAGATCCCCAACGTTGTCCTTTTTTAATGTTGGCTATTCGCCTAGGTAAGGGTTTTGTAGGACAGGCTACTCACTAACAAACAAATGAAAATCGGATTTTTGTATAGGTGAATCCAACCGGCAGAGTTTTTAAGTACGAGTCCAACCGGGAGAGTTTAAGAGTGAAGAGTGAGAGAGAGAGCTTGTTTCATTTGAGGGCAACGCTAAGACCAAGGAAATTGACGTCCCATCTACAGGTATGGAGCTCCACGAGCACGGGACGCGATGTTGCGAATGGACAGCAACAGCGTCTGCCTAACAAGTTCTGCGACTGAACAAGAGCGTGCTCGAGGCATTCAACTCTCCTGCAGCACACAGCAGGATGTGCGCACATGCACATGAGAGGAGGGGGGGGCATATTTTAGTCTGCATTACTGGCGATGGAAATTAAATAATACATCGTCGCCGGCCGCCACTGTTATCTTGTGCGCTCTCTGTGATGTTGCCATGGTCACTGCTCCTCCCTTTCACGCCCTTGTCTTGTTGCTAAATGTAATTGGAGTAGTTTAAGCGCACCACCAGAACAACCCTTAAGTCAACCAAGACCGCAATGTTGCGGAAGGCCGATGATAGAGGGGGTAAGTGACCAGCGGAGTGAAATGATCACGCTGCATGTGGTAACTCACTGCTCTCTCCTCCCTTCATCAACAATCGGTCTTACATGTTGCAAGAGTGCAAGTCTTTCTTGACTTCGAAAGTTGGACATTGTAATCTAATCCAAATAAATAGCAGCCTTTTTCAGAAATTGCAGCAGCTAAATATTTAATTCTTTGTGTAGGCTATTTGCAATGAGTGTAGTTTTCTGGGAGTGAATGTTGCGCGACAATCGAGAGAGATTGCACACGGAAGCGCAGATAGCCTTGTAGTCCACGTTACACTGCCAGCAGACAGCGCCTCTTCATTTCACGGTAGCGCTTCTTTTGCAACATTGTTATGTAGGCCTAGCGCAGCAGCGCTTAGGTTTTGCAACATTATTGTAACAATGTTGCAAAAGATAAGCGCTACCGTGAAGAGGCGCTGTCTGGCTGTGTGACGTGGACTCAAGGCTACTCTGCGCTTCTGGAGCAGCGGAGATTGTCAATGTGAACCCGTGTGCATGATCACTCCAGTTAGAAAACAACATTCACGGGAAATAGATAAAGTAGGCCTATTAAATATTCAAATGCTGCAATTTTTGAAAAATTATATTTTAATAACATCAACAGTATCGGTATCGGTAGTACTCGGTATCGGCAAGTACTGAAATGATAGTACTCATACTCGTATCGGTTTTCACAAATGTGGTATCGGTGCATCTCTACTACACACACAATATTATACACTACACACTATTCATTGCACACTGCATACACACACACACACACACAGACTACACACTATACACTGCAAACTGTACACTACGCCCTGTAAACCACACACTCCTGCTGCAGTAACGGGAAAGACATTCGTATCGTTCCACTGCAAACCATCAAGAGAACTGAAACACGATTACTCGGGCACGCTCCTCTCCCCAGGAGGAAACTAGCATGAAAATAACGATCATCAACCTGTCAGCATATGCTCCTCTCCTCTGAGCCTCATCACACTCACACTTCAGTGTTTAATTCACACACAGAGCAGGACATGCTCCAACGGTTCATTTAATAAAAATCAACATCACGCCTTTGACTGCTGCAATTAGCGAGACGGTGTGTTCAAGTTTATCACAGTTTCAGCATCGAGACATGAAGACACACAGAGAGAGAGAGACAGACACTGATGGAGAGACAGATAAACAGACAAGCATATAGACAGGGAGGCCGAGAGAGAGAGAGAGAGAGACGCACATGTAAAATCAAGATAAAACGGGGGCGTCGTGGCTCAGGTGGCTAAGGCGCCATACCATAAATCCGGGGACCCGGGTTCGATTCCGACCCGAGGTCATTTCCCGATCCCTCCCCGTCTCTCTCTCCCACTCATTTCCTGTCCTGTCTCTACACTGTCCTATCCAATAAAGGTGAAAAAAATCTTTCAAAAAAAAAAAATCAAGATAAAACAATGAATGAAAGTCATTATTTGGGGTAAAAATAAATAAATAACAGATTCGGAAAAGATACGGCCTTGGAATCTTTATTTAATCGATTATTTTAGTTTCGGTTCTTGTATTACGTGTTCATTTTTCAGCAGAGATATTTATTTATTTCCTTATTAAACCAGCACTTAAGGACACGTCTATTTTATTCAAGCATAATCTGGGGCAACAGAAACAAACCGAAACTTGGCCTCAAGCTTCGGCGTCAGTCCACGAGCATAAAGATCCGAAGTCGTCCTTCCTTCTGATCCGAAACCCAGGACCAAAAGCGAGGAGGAATGGTCTGCCGTACTTCACAGTGACGTCTGGAGAGAAGTCAGTGACCCCTGAAACCCAGTTCAATCCGTCTGGCTGTTTCAGCTCAGCACGAAGCCTTGAACAAATCACTCTCGGTTAAACGGTTGTTCCTCTGGAGTCTGACCCGCAGGAGCGTCTCAGGTAGCGGTGGAGAAGGCGGTTCCTGCTCAGCGGGCGTGTGGCACATCACATCAGCGCTTTAGAGCGATTGAGCTTCGCCCTGCTGTCTGTCTGAAGAAGCCAGATTGCATGCGGCAGGTTCTCCCCAGGCCATTTCCCTCCACAAACGTGCAATTTTTCCACCTGCTCGCTGTCCTCACACCGGCTACGAGATCTTTCACAGGCAGGAGGCGCTCTGTGTGCGCACGCACAGGTGGTCTAGTATATAATGTGTACACTGGCATGTTGACTGGGAGTAAAACAAAAATGTTACAAGACTAGCATCCCCCCCACACTATGTAACAGCATCCAATCTGACAAGTCTGACGTTTTCATTCTTACTTGACACGTTTTCAAGCAGAGGCGCCGCCCAATCCTACCTTGCCCCACCCACCACTATCAAATCACTCATAAGTAAACACTTACTTGTTTTAGTCATTTGCAATAAGCACAAGAAGACAAAATCACTCACCACGTCAAACACTATTCCAGATCCAGAAATTAATTGTACTTATGGGCACGATATCTTAAAAATGAAGATTAAACCTGCTATACTTTTATAATTTTATGGCCTAACTCAGTAGCAGGAAGTAAGGCTGGGTGATCCGATAAAAATGTCATCACATCACAGTACTTGAAAACGTTTGTACGATCCGTGACAGGTATCAAGATCCAATTATCCACTGGCAGCAAAACAGCATCAATTTAATGCCTTCAAACACTGAATCTGTGAAATAATTTGTAAAAAATCTATGCTATTTATGGCCCTTTTCCACTACCCTTTTTCAGCTCACTTCAGCTCACTTCAGCCCGACACGGCTCGCGTTTCGACTACCAAAGAACAGCACGACTCAGCTCGTTTCAGCCCTGCTTAGCCCCTAAAACTCGCACCGTTTTGGAGTGGGGCTGAAGCGAGCCAAACCGTGCCGAGTGAGGCTGGGGGCGTGAGCAGACACTCCCCTGTGCACTGATTGGTGAGGAGGAGTGTCCTCACATGCCCACACACGCCCCGCGAGCACGCTGGGATCTGTAAACACCGTAAACCCGGAAGAAGAATAATTACGAATTACGAGAATTATGAAGCCTTATGCGCCTCGCCTCATCTATACGCTCTTGCCAGTATCTGTTGGCGTTGTCGGTGACAACAAGCCACAGAACCAAGACCAGCAACACTAACGACTCCATGTCCTCCATGTTTATTGTTTACTATTCAGGTTGTGAGACTACTGCTTAAAAGCTCACTGATGTCACTGTTTGCGCTGCTTAACGACATCACGTGACGTCCACCCACTTTCGCTAACTCCACCCAATGTGTCCACCCACTTCCAGCCAGCACGGTTCAGCGCGGTTGTAGTCGAAATGCAACTCCAACAGCCCCGCTCAGCTCGACTCGGCACGGCATGGCTCAGCCCAACTCAGCCGCATTTGTAGTGGAAAAGCGGCGTTAGTTTGCATTTATTAACAAGAGAGCGCTCTGAGAGCACAATATCCCCCGCTGGCGACTCGGCCATAACTCTGGTAAAATGCGACTGAATGGAACAAAATTACAATATGCGTATTACTGACATAACAAAGAATCCTGTCAAGTTTCATAAACTTCGTCCAAAAATTGTGAGAGCAGTTGATTTCAGAAAGCAAGTGCACCTTGATGAAGTTGCCAAAGTACAAGTTTGTTAATAATCAAGGGCATAACTCTGAGAAAATTTGCCCAAATTGAACGAAATTTCAATCTGTGTATAACTGTCATATAACAAAGCCTTTTGCCAAGTTTGGTGAAATTCCTCCACAAACTGTGAGAGGAGTTGATTTCAGAAGAACCTACACCCTCATGAAATTGTCAAAGAATGAGTTGTTTAATCAAGGGTCAAAACTCTGGGAAAATTTTCACAAACGAAATTAAATCGCAATCTGCGTATTACCGTCATATAACAAGGCCTTTTGCCAAGCTTCAAGAAATTCATCCAAAAATTGTGAGAGGTGTTGATGTCAGAAGGCAAGCACACCTTCACGAAATTGTCAAAGTATAATTTTGTTAATCAAGGGCTGTAACTCTGGGAAAATGTGACCAAGTTTAATATGTGCATTACTGACATATAACAAAGAATCCTGCCAAGTTTCATGAAATTCCTCCAATAATTGCGAGAGCAGTTGATTTGAGAAGGTGAGCACCCTTCTTGGGACAGACGGACGGACATCGCCACGAAATAATCCCCCTTCAGGCCTTTCGGCCAGGGGGGATAAAAAAAATGTTAAGTCATGGAGTAATTTATCATGATATCGATATCGCACTGTTGTATCGCTCAGCCCTCGTAGGATGTCAGAGTCACGACTGATGAGAACGACGGGGAACGTGAACAACTCCGTTAAAACATGCCTTTTATTTGTTTGTTTTATCCAAATCACCAAACACTCACGAACTCACAATAAGCCAACAGCGTTCACGAAGTATTTATTATTATTTATTTTCTATACTCTTATTTCAAAGTAGAGTATTTCAGGTTGAGGAGAGCCCCGAGTAAGAATTCCGAGTCATGGAGGGAGCGTTTCATTGGTTTTATCCTCAACGGAGATCAGAAATCAAACACACGGATCCAGATCATCACACTCTTGCCTCGCCGTACAGAACTCCAGACACGAGTTGGCTGTTTTGAAGCTTTAAAGCCAAGGCGCTAATACTTAAACCCGAGACAGCGCCAACAAGTCGAGTCCTTCTTGGTCTGAACGTGGATGCCTGACGTATGTTAAATAAACTTCAGACAAGGACGAAGATGTTGAAGAAAAACTCTTTCAGGCGTCTGACCTTGCTATGACCTCGACCCTGTTTGGATCGTTTCTGGAACAGAATCAGATCACCTGCTGGTTATGATGATCGTTCCATTTATCTGACGAACATTCAACAATTTGTTCTCGCGATATCGTGCTGACGATGAGAAACAAACAGACGGAGAACTCGCAAGCGAAAAGAAAGAAGGAGAAAATGATGGAAAGTTAAAAAATTGCTCCTCTGTCCACCTGAGAGTCTCATTAGTGCGATATTTCATGAGCGAGTGGTTGAACGTTTGTAGGATGTACATGGAGCGATCACTGGAAGGAGCAGAGCTGATTAGATTTAGGAATTCGTCCAACAAGGTCAAGGTCGGACCTTGAAGTTGTTCTTCATATGCAGTGTTAAGAGCATCTGGCGCGTACACGTGAGGAAAACGAGGACTTGTTGGTGACTGAGGGCTGTTGGCGTCGAGTCTGACTGTTGCTTTTTTTTTTCATGGACTTGAGCATTTCCAGGTTTCCATGGCAACCATGGACTGCTATTTTTGAATAGATCTTTTTTATTTTGCTGTATCACTGTACTCCAGGGTTCAGAAATGTTTCTATTTTCTTTATCAACAACAATAATCATGTGTATCAACAATAATTATCATTCAAAATGCAATTAAAACTTTGAATTATGGAAATTAAAGATTCATACTATTTCTTTTTCTTGTGAAAATACATATTTTATCAAATTTAGGACATTGTCTTTTGCAGCTGCTACACTGTGGTATATTTTATATATATATATATATATATATATATATATATATATATATATATATATATATATATATATATATATATGAGTGATTCCACACTTATGGGTACTGAAATGGGGGCATGAACTTATTTTTAAAAATTCACCTAAAACCATTTCTTTTTTTACCATCAGGTCACAAAACATGTAATCTTTAATGAATGATATGTTAAAAGATAACTTTAATTTTCTGAGATGTAATAAAAACATATTTATATGCCAAAGTCAAGCCTATGAGTTCCAAAATGATGTCTGTTACATTACTTCTGTTACGATTGTCCATCTCGCGTCTGTTACAAATTAATTACAGTCTAGCTCTATACCATGTTAATCTTATTGAAAGAATGTGTATGTTTATTCTACTACACATGTTTATTAATTATATTTGCTAAAACATCACCTTCCTATGTTTCAAAAAGTAATTCTACATTGTTAAAATTGAGAATATATATGTCCACAACACTTCTGTTACGTTCTGACTTTGGCATATAAATATGTTTTTATTACATCTCAGAAAATTAAAGTTATCTTTTAACATATCATTCATTAAAGATTACATGTTTTGTGACCTGATGGTAAAAAAAGAAATGGTTTTAGGTGAATTTTTAAAAATAAGTTCATGCCCCCATTTCAGTACCCATAAGCGTGGAATCACTCATATATATATATATATATATATATATATATATATATATAAATATGTTTGCGGGTGGCGCCATTTTGTACAGACCTATAACGCATGCATCAAATCACAGCATTGCATCTTATTTTACCAACAGATGGCGTTCGCGTTGCTATAAACATTGAATACCGATGGTTGATCATTGCTATGATTTTTCTTTGAAAACGCGTATGTGTACAGAAACTTTAGATATAACCTACAATAAGGGCATTTTATTTGTTTAAGACCAATTTTCCAGGACTCAATATGAATTTCAAGCACTTTTCCAGGCCTTTAGGGCATATTTTGAAATTCCAGGTTTTTCCAGGCCGTACGAACCCTGGTACTCATTTGGTGCATGTTGGACAGACACACCTTATACACACCAAACTATGATTACACACCCAAACACATAAAGGCCTACATTGGGGGGTGGGGGGGGGGAAGTAAACAAACCATTGCAAAGGAAATCCGTACTCCGCTTGCCAGTAATCCAAGACGATGCCAAAACCAACAATAATGGCGGTTTTGCTGTAACGTTTTTGGCACTTTTTTCATTTCGAACCTCGTTCTGGAGGAATCTCCATTCCCGGGGAAAATGCAGTAAAGAGCAGGTAAAGGCCATGCCAGTATCTTCTCGGTGTGATAGAGTAATCAGGGCTCTCTGGCAGGCTGAGAGGGCAGCTAGCTTTGGCGAACTGATAAGACCTGACCTGAAAGCGCCGCTCCACGGGAGATGAAGATCAGCAATCAGGCGCCGGGGCGAAGGGCAAACAGTGCAGGAAGGCGAGCTAACACAACACTCAATGCTGTGCTAAAGGGAAAGTGGCACACACACACACACAGCTGGTAAACGATGTCGATGATGACGTGACTAAGAGGGATCTAAATAGCACAATGTGACTCACTGCCTTCTCAGAGCACAAAAATGAACTTAACAAAGTAAAAAGGGAAGAAGGGAAGGGTCACATGGGCAGTCGGATCACCAGAGAGAGGGAGAGAGAGAACACCCAAAGCTGAGCCATGTGAGCGTTGCACTTTCTGTCACCAATAGAATCCGTCTCCGTTACACCGACTGAAATGTCTATGGAGCTGCTGAGGTGAGAAATGTTCACGACGTGGACGTGTGGGAATCTTATCTTATCTGTCCTGCAGCTTAGCGAGCCAAATAACAAATAAGAGCAGGTGGTGTTTTTTTTTTTTTCCTTCCCTGGGTGGAAAAACCCAACTAGCTTGCATCCCACACTTTCTCCAGCTTGCTGAGAACGGCTCACCTGTGGCCGAGCACCTAACGCGTCACGGAAAGGATTTTTATTGGCTCAGAAATGAGATCATGATTCTCTAACCAGCGTGTGTTAATCCTATACCAGTGCTGAATTCTGGAATCTGATTGGTCAGAACACGTTGATTAATTTCCTTTGTAAATCAGTTTCTTCTTTGTTCCTGCTTGGCTTTTGATTAAATAAAAATACGAGCTTTAGAATAAAGCTTCTTAAATCTGTCATTTTTTTTCTGTTTAAAAAGAAAAAAAAAAAAAAAAAAGACACGACATCTGAAGATCGTTCTGGTCAGAAGGTGCTGATTAAGTTTCCATAACAGCAGCTCTGACAGTAGCGCAGGTTTATATTCATGCACTTGTTCTGATACGTTACTGTTTCCATAGTAACAGCTCGTTCACAGGGACGTGTACGGCGGACGCGCCACGTAAACGGATTTTTGAAAATGGTTGATACGGTGAAGTTTTCTGGAAGGAGACGTTCGTTTAACGTTTATGGACGGCGTCTCCAGAGTGTCAGAGCTGTAGTTTTCAGCATCTTCAGGAGATCAATATACGGTTTCTTGGTAACGTCAAAAACTTTGCATTTTTTTTTTTTAATTGTCTTGTTCACTTCAAGGGGTGGCACGGTGGTGTAGTGGTTAGCGCTGTCGCCTCACAGCAAGAGGGTCCGGGTTCGAGCCCCGTGGTCGGCGAGGGCCTTTCTATGTGGAGTTTGCATGTTCTCCCCGTGTCCGTGTGGGTTTCCTCCGGGTGCTCCGGTTTCCCCCACAGTCCAAAGACATGCAGGTTAGGTTAACTGGTGACTCTAAATTGACCGTAGGTGTGAATGTGAGTGTGAATGGTTGTCTGTGTCTATGTGTCAGCCCTGTGATGACCTGGCGACTTGTCCAGGGTGTACCCCGCCTTTCGCCCGTAGTCAGCTGGGATAGGCTCCAGCTCGCCTGCGACCCTGTAGAACAGGATAAAGCAGCTAGAGATAATGAGATGAGATGTTCACTTCAAGCTTCGAGAGAAAAGACTTGTTTCAGCGACTTTCCATAATATTAAAAGGGCCCTGAAATCAAAATGGGTGCTTCAGAGCTGTGTGTACGTGTCCTTTAGCATCCACAGACTCCAATGCAATATAATATCTGTGGAGAACAAATACTTCTGGAGATATTCTTGCATTCTTAATTTTATCATTCCTGACTTACAATAAAAATTTCTTACGATGAATATTTGCGCAAATCTTCATATTCGTCCAACTAAATGCTCTCAAAACATATACATAGTGCGAGAGTAGCAGCAGCGGTGGTTTGTTCACTTGTTAAAAAAACGTTTTCCGTGTTCTCTATAATCAGCGAGTTCACGAAACTAGTGTCAAGTGCTGTTTAGATTAGTGAAGGGGCGTGGCACGGTATATCTCGAATGCTACTGGCTGTTGCGGAAATCAGTCAAACGTTTCCCCACGGTGGCATACTGACTTCCTGTTTCAAAAGGAAATACAGCAAACATACAGAGCCAAACCACGGACCTCGGGTCATTTCAGTCGGCAGATTGTTGTGGTGCAAGAGGAATAAAACGCTTTGTGGTGCTCTATTTTCATGTGACGCGTAAAACCGGTTCTAACAAACAGAAATCGCAGACGAACGCTGGGAACCAAGTTGTATTTTTATCATCATTTTAAGAAGTTCAAATACTGTCCGATACCCAAGACTGACATCCTCTTAGCTACCATCCTGACTTTGAGACATGAGGCGGCTGTGCCACGCTTACCCATAATCCCTCTCTCGGATACGCTTCAACGCCGAAGTATAAACCAGCTTTCTCTCTATATCACACACCGGATCAGAAAATACGCCAAATCTGATCTAAAAGCAATCTAGCGTTAGTGCTTCAGGTCCGTGATGAAGGTGAAAGCAGACTGTGCATGCCGGGGAGAGAACAGACGAAGGGCAGGGAAGGGATTCATGTAAGGAAGGAAAACTTTCAGCTCACCTGCAGCTCTCAAACTCTTTGCTGTCCTTGTCTTCCTTCCTGTCCGACGTGGAGTCAGCAGATTGGTGTTTCTGGACTATCCTCATCCCGCCTGCTTTCACTGAGCCCAAATGACATAATAAAGTCAGTTATAATCAATCGCCATCTCTCCGTCTAACACTACCATGTTTCATACAGTTTAATACTCAAATTTTGACAGCTGGATTGTATTTCGCATAAAGACGAATCACGGAGTCATGCAGGGAATTCACAAAGCACGCTGACTTTTAAGATAAATAAATACACAAACACACTTTATATCAGCTGCTTCTGCTTTTCATTTAATAAACCTGATATTTTATCACTGCTCAAAACAGAAACGTACAAATATGAAGTGATTATCTTTAAAATGACGCAGTTGAGGGAGGATCATTTCCAGAAAAAAAAAAAAAACAGGTCACGGGACTGAGCGTTGAAAATCTTCCAGATGAAAAGGTTTATTCAGGTACAAGTCTGTGAGCTTGAAACAATCAACATTCTGAGTCAAATACTGACTCAGCATTCACAGAGTTAAACACTGACTTAATCACTGTGTGTCAAACACTGATTCGTTAACTCAGGATTCACAGACTCGAACACTGACCCCATGACTCAGGATTCACTGGTTTAAATCCTGCCGCAGGACTCAGCGGGTTAAGTGCAGACTCGGGACTCAGCGGGTTAAACTCTGACTCGGGACTCACTGGGTTAAGCACTGACTCGGGACTCATCTCATTATCTCTAGCCGCTTTATCCTGTCCTACAGGGTCGCAGGCAAGCTGGAGCCTATCTCAGCTGACTACGGGCGAAAGGCGGGGTACACCCTGGACAAGTCGCCAGGTCATCACAGGGCTGACACATAGACACAGACAACCATTCACACTCACATTCACACCTACGCTCAATTTAGAGTCACCAGTTAACCTAACCTGCATGTCTTTGGACTGTGGGGGAAACCGGAGCACCCGGAGGAAACCCACGCGGACACGGGGAGAACATGCAAACTCCGCACAGAAAGGCCCTCGCCGGCCACGGGGCTCGAACCTGGACCTTCTTGCTGTGAGGCGACAGCGCTAACCACTACACCACCGTGCCGCCTGACTCGGGACTCAGCAGGTTAAACTCTGACTTGGGACTCAGCGGGTTAAACTCTGACTCGGGACTCAGCGGATGAGTCTTTATAATCATTAAAACCTTACAAGCTGATTCTGTGACTCAGGGACTCACCGGGTTAAGCACCGGCTCGGGGACTCACCGGGTTAAGCACCGGCTCGGGGACTCACCGGGTTAAGCACCGGCTCGGGGACTCACAGGGTTAAGCTCTGACCCGGGGGCTCACAGGGTTAAGCTCTGACCCGGGGGCTCACAGGGTTAAGCTCTGACTCGGGGGGCTCACAGGGTTAAGCTCTGACTCGGGGGCTCACAGGGTTAAGCTCTGACTCGGGGGCTCACAGGGTTAAGCTCTGACTCAGGGGGCTCACAGGGTTAAGCTCTGACTCGGGGGCTCACAGGGTTAAGCTCTGACTCGGGGGCTCACAGGGTTAAGCTCTGACCCGGGGGCTCACAGGGTTAAGCTCTGACCCGGGGGCTCACAGGGTTAAGCTCTGACCCGGGGGCTCACAGGGTTAAACTCTGACCCGGGGGCTCACAGGGTTAAGCTCTGACCCGGGGGCTCACAGGGTTAAGCTCTGACCCGGGGGCTCACAGGGTTAAGCTCTGACCCGGGGGCTCACAGGGTTAAGCTCTGACCCGGGGGCTCACAGGGTTAAGCTCTGACCCGGGGGCTCACAGGGTTAAGCTCTGACCCGGGGGCTCACAGGGTTAAGCTCTGACCCGGGGGCTCACAGGGTTAAGCTCTGACCCGGGGGCTCACAGGGTTAAGCTCTGACCCGGGGGCTCACAGGGTTAAGCTCTGACCCGGGGGCTCACAGGGTTAAGCTCTGACCCGGGGGCTCACAGGGTTAAGCTCTGACCCGGGGGCTCACAGGGTTAAGCTCTGACCCGGGGGCTCACAGGGTTAAGCTCTGACCCGGGGGCTCACAGGGTTAAGCTCTGACCCGGGGGCTCACAGGGTTAAGCTCTGACCCGGGGGCTCACAGGGTTAAGCTCTGACCCGGGGGCTCACAGGGTTAAGCTCTGACCCGGGGGCTCACAGGGTTAAGCTCTGACCCGGGGGCTCACAGGGTTAAGCTCTGACCCGGGGGCTCACAGGGTTAAGCTCTGACCCGGGGGCTCACAGGGTTAAGCTCTGACCGGGGGGCTCACAGGGTTAAGCTCTGACCCGGGGGCTCACAGGGTTAAGCTCTGACTCGGGGGGCTCACAGGGTTAAGCTCTGACTCGGGGGCTCACAGGGTTAAGCTCTGACTCGGGGGCTCACAGGGTTAAGCTCTGACTCGGGGGCTCACAGGGTTAAGCTCTGACTCGGGGGCTCACAGGGTTAAGCTCTGACTCGGGGGCTCACAGGGTTAAGCTCTGACTCGGGGGCTCACAGGGTTAAGCTCTGACTCGGGGGCTCACAGGGTTAAGCTCTGACTCGGGGGCTCACAGGGTTAAGCTCTGACTCGGGGGCTCACAGGGTTAAGCTCTGACTCGGGGGCTCACAGGGTTAAGCTCTGACTCGGGGGCTCACAGGGTTAAGCTCTGACTCGGGGGCTCACAGGGTTAAGCTCTGACTCGGGGGCTCACAGGGTTAAGCTCTGACTCGGGGGCTCACAGGGTTAAGCTCTGACTCGGGGGCTCACAGGGTTAAGCTCTGACTCGGGGGCTCACAGGGTTAAGCTCTGACTCGGGGGCTCACAGGGTTAAGCTCTGACTCGGGGGCTCACAGGGTTAAGCTCTGACTCGGGGGCTCACAGGGTTAAGCTCTGACTCGGGGGCTCACAGGGTTAAGCTCTGACTCGGGGGCTCACAGGGTTAAGCTCTGACTCGGGGGCTCACAGGGTTAAGCTCTGACTCGGGGGCTCACAGGGTTAAGCTCTGACTCGGGGGCTCACAGGGTTAAGCTCTGACTCGGGGGCTCACAGGGTTAAGCTCTGACTCGGGGGCTCACAGGGTTAAGCTCTGACTCGGGGGCTCACAGGGTTAAGCTCTGACTCGGGGGCTCACAGGGTTAAGCTCTGACTCGGGGGCTCACAGGGTTAAGCTCTGACTCGGGGGCTCACAGGGTTAAGCTCTGACTCGGGGGCTCACAGGGTTAAGCTCTGACTCGGGGGCTCACAGGGTTAAGCTCTGACTCGGGGGCTCACAGGGTTAAGCTCTGACTCGGGGGCTCACAGGGTTAAGCTCTGACTCGGGGGCTCACAGGGTTAAGCTCTGACTCGGGGGCTCACAGGGTTAAGCTCTGACTCGGGGGCTCACAGGGTTAAGCTCTGACTCGGGGGCTCACAGGGTTAAGCTCTGACTCGGGGGCTCACAGGGTTAAGCTCTGACTCGGGGGCTCACAGGGTTAAGCTCTGACTCGGGGGCTCACAGGGTTAAGCTCTGACTCGGGGGCTCACAGGGTTAAGCTCTGACTCGGGGGCTCACAGGGTTAAGCTCTGACTCGGGGGCTCACAGGGTTAAGCTCTGACTCGGGGGCTCACAGGGTTAAGCTCTGACTCGGGGGCTCACAGGGTTAAGCTCTGACTCGGGGGCTCACAGGGTTAAGCTCTGACTCGGGGGCTCACAGGGTTAAGCTCTGACTCGGGGGCTCACAGGGTTAAGCTCTGACTCGGGGACTCACAGGGTTAAACTCTGACTCGGGGACTCGAACAGAACTGATTAATAATCTCAGAACTGGCTTGTAAGGTTTTAATGATTATAAAGTCAGATTTGGAAATGTCATTTTTTTATTTATAAAAAATTATAATGTCAAATTTAAAATGTCACATTATGATTTTTTTTAATCTTTCCACTCAGGCCTTCTGTCAGCTGCTGTTCTGTTTACTTTTTACTCAAGAAGTTCACACAGTGCACTGCCATTTTCAGCTTTAACAAAAATAAAAAAACAGCATGCACAGACCGGATACAACACAAGAACTTTGTCAGTGTTAATTTCCTGCATCCTCCCTTTAGAGTTCTGTAATAAAAGTCCCTGAAGCAGGACACTGGGCTGCACTGGCCTAATGCACGACTCCACCATTTGCATCAGAAAAAGAGCAGAGGGTTTAATACCAGCAGGGGGATGTCCAGCTCTCGTTTCGCTTTTCTCTTTCGGCGGCGATGACATGACCAATCAAAACAAACAAATGTCAAAATAAAAATAAAAAACAACCTTCGTGTTTGGAGAAAAACCTTCTCACAACGACAAAACCCCTAAGACTTCAGTCTGGCTCGTCAACGTGGCTTTTTTCCTGCCCATTGTTTGGCAACGCTACGTGGTGACGTTCTCACGAGTTCTAGCCAATCGGATTGCGCCTCTGGCCGACGTGTTGACGTATGTGCGTGGGGACGTCTGTAAACAGAAGTCAGAGCAACACATACGGGTACTTTGATTTCTTTTCAAACATGACAGCGGACGTGTTGCCAGGTCCTCACTTTTAACCCGATTACAGAGTTTATGTTTTTTAATATTCTCCCCTCTCACATAGCCCACAATCCACTGCGCGGTTGGGAACTTCCGGTGGCCAGGCCAAAAACCAATATTGGGCTGTATAATCAGTTTCGATGTTCAAATATCGGCTGTTCAAATATTATTACAGGTTTACATGCTCTCACAGATTTTTTTCAAGATGAATCCTGCTCGAAATGAGGGCACATTTACAATTTGTCATCAGTGTAAATGTACACTGTTAATGTTGTTGGCCAGAGTTATAGTGCTGAGTTGTTGGAACATGGATTTCGTGTCAACAGTGCAGAGTGTGAATGCGAAAGGGCTGTATGAACGATAATATAAGGATGACCGATTAAAAGCTTCTGCGCTGATGAAAAATACCATGGAACCAGTAACTAGACATCCGTCCATCCATTATCTGTAGACGCTTATCCTGTACAGGGTCGCAGGCAAGCTGGAGCCTATCCCAGCTGACTACGGGCGAAGGGCGGGGTACACCCTGGACAAATCGCCAGGTTATCGCAGGGCTGACACATAGACACAGACAACCATTCACACTCACATTCACACCTACGGTCAATTTAGAGTCACCAGTTAACCTAACCTGCATGTCTTTGGACTATGGGGGAAACCGGAGCACCCGGAGGAAACCCACGAGGACATGGGGAGAACATGCAACCTCCGCACAGAAAGGCCCTCGCTGGCTGCTGGGCTCAAACCCAGACCTTCTTGCTGTGAGGCAACAGTGCTAATCACTACAGTAACTAGACAAATATAAGCAATCTACTAGCATCATATTTCAGCTTGCAGCCGATATTTGAACATCAAAACTGATGACAAATTTACATTGATGACAAATTGTAAATGTGCCATCATTTCGAGCTGTATTAATCTTGAAAAAATCTGTGAGACCACGTAAACCTGTAATAATATTTGAACATCTGATATTTGAACATCGAAACTGATTATACAGCCCAATATTGGTTTTTGTACTGGTTTTTGGCCTGGCCACCGGAAGTTCCCAACCGCGCAGTGGATAGTGGGCTATGTGAAAGGGGTGAATAGCTTCTTTGACAAAATAATAATTGTGTGACGCTACTTTAAAGATTTATTGTACATTTTACAATTAGAGTGATGATTTTAGACTTTAAAAGTGGTGTTGAAGTAATATTTCGAGACTTATTTATTTATTTATTGCACACAAACCTGGCATCCCTGGATGACTTTCTTTCTTTCTTTCTTTCTTTCTTTCTTTCAACAAGCTATTAAGTTAAATAAACTATTTTTGCAGTGATTCCATTGTTACAAACAAACAGCAACCATATAAAACATTTATTCTGGAATTTATTTCATAACTGAATTCAATTTTATTCAGTTATTATTTCCTGCCAAAAACTAGGGAAAGTAATTTTATTTATTTATTTTAAAAATTCCAATTACCTTTTTACTTTTGTTGTTCAATTTCCAGAAAAAAGGGACAAATTTCCAAGAACACTAAGGAATCATTAAAATATTAGGCATGCTAAGAAAATACATAATGTCCCATTTATTTGATGCATTAGAGATTTTTGTTCCAGAAATTCTCATCCAGGGAACAACTCGCTATTCTGTGATACAAACTTAATGCCATTAAAAGCATCTTTGCAGAAAAAAAATTAATTTCTGAGTTGTAAATTAGGAGTAAAGTGTAGATAAAGAAGTCGATAAACAGAATGTACGGTAAGATGGGAAATACAGTGATCAATATGTACAGTGTAAATGTGAAAAGATTAAAAGGTGAAATATAGATGGCTAATTATATTTGTACAGTTACATACAGTGAACTGCATCAGAAGAAATGTTCACAATTAAAGAGTATTTGAAATCGATGTTCCAGTTCATCCCAAAGGTGTTCAGTGGGGTTGAGATCAAGGCTCTGTGCAGACTCGAGTTCCTCCACACCAAACTCTCAAGCCATATCTTTCTGGAGCGCATACAGTGTGCACAGGGCCATGATCATGCTGGAAAAGGAAAGATTCTTCCTCAAACTGCTGCCACAAAGTTGGAAGCGAACAATTGTGTGAAATAGCTTTACATGCAGCAGCATTATCATTAACACGAACATTAAAGGGGCCAGCTCACCTTTCCCAGAATCCAATGTTGTTTTTGCTTAAATATGCAAGTTGACGGTTAGTGATCCCTCTGAAACCCATCTTGAACTTTTTTCCTCCATGTGTTGTAAGTGGAAGTACTGAACACAATGTACCTGATATTATCTTTCTTTTGTTACTGTATGTGAGACAGCCAAGGCCAGTTCTAGTCCATTACAATGGAATAACCATCAAAATGAAAACAAAGGTTTTGTCGAAAGAATTGAAAATCAAACTACTCTGGTGAAATATCTTCAATTTCACTTTACAGTTTATGACTTAGGATGTCGACCGCATTGCTACGGATTGTTTACGTGTTGTAGAGCGGTGGCTACAATCATCGACACCTTAACGATCTTTTGGCCGTTGCAAAAGTAGAAAAGACTTTCAATACCTAAATTGTGCATGAATAGTGACTCAAACTTCCACTGGAAAAAAACGAGTTGATTCCCGATTACTTAGCGTATCAGATCACGTGACACCGTTCCACAATTCTCGACATTCAGATGATTATGTATTAAAAATGAATCGGTATGTGGTATTAAGTTAACAAAACATTGTTTTTATTTAAAATTTGTTTCCATAGACTTATATTTAGTACAAAATATCTTTTATATGAATATATCGATGTCGGTGTTTACGTAAATGAGGAAGTAATTCTAATGTTTGTAAACAAATGAACTGATAATGTTTAACCTCATCTCCTCTCATTATCTCTAGCTGCTTTATCCTGTTCTACAGGGTCGCAGGCAAGCTGGAGCCTATCCCAGCTGACTACGGGCGAAAGGCGGGGTACACCCTGGACAAGTCGCCAGGTCATCACAGGGCTGACACATAGACACAGACAACCATTCACACTCACATTCACACCTACGGTCAATTTAGAGCCACCAGTTAACCTAACCTGCATATCTTTGGGGGAAACCGGAGCACCCGGAGGAAACCCACGCGGACACGGGGAGAACATGCAAACTCCGCACAGAAAGGCCCTCGCCGGCCACGGGGCTCGAACCCGGACCTTCTTGCTGTGAGGCGACAGTGCTAACCACTACACCACCGTGCCGCCCAATGTTTAACCTGCGTCAGAAAATCTTTCTGTTCCACTTTCTCAGTATTTTCGTAGATCACATTTTATTAATCATTCATTGTTGTTTGTATTAATTTCTAGTTGTGTAGTTTACCAATAAACGTCAACAAGCAATTGAGATTGTAACCGCATGAAAATCCAGGTCAAAGGTCACATTTCATTCCTCAAACCAAAATATAAAATGTCTCCTGATATTGTAATATGTGGGAGATATTTACAACACACTGCAAAAAAAAAAAATCTGAATGGAATATAAAAATCTGAATATTTCAAGCGTGTAATTTTTTATATGCTCGGAATTTAATTCTGGTTGAATTCTATTTATTGCAATCGGATTCCAAATACTCTATAAACATTCCATTCTGTTATGAATCAGAAAAAAATATATAAATAACAGCACTTTTTTTTTTTTTTAAAGTGCTTCATCGACTTCAACAATGTTCCACAAAGATGGATCCATAACAGTTGTAAATGTCCCTTAATTCCACAGGGTGTCGATAATGGTGGACACCGGTGAAAGTGATCACTATTATCGACACCTCACGTGACTTCTCAAACGTGCATTTAGATACAAAATGGTGACTGTCAAATGAAAGAGTAAGAAGCAAAGTACAGTAGGTTTCGACAAGGAGATCAGGAAATATAGGTGAATTTGATCAGTAAAAACATGTCCATGATCTTTCCACCATGCTTACCTGTGATGAGAACGTCCGGGTTCTCCGAAAAATTGCTGATTGTGCTAAAAAAAAAAAATTCCATCTCTGGTAACGAGCTGTGTCCTCAGACGACAAGATCAAAGGGTGAGGCGGGTCTTCCGGTTGATGAATTAACCAATAATAACTGTTGGAACTGAAACTAACCTTTGTAAAATAGTTTTTTATTGGTAAATCTGAAAAGGTGTCGATAATTGTAGGCGCTGCTCGAGTGGAATATTGATGACATTGAAAATGGCGATTCTGTACTTCGCACAGAAGTTTCCAGGAAGGGTGAGCAGGAACACCACTCCAGTCCAAGCTTGGGCACAGGTCTTGTGTTGTTGCTTCTCGAGGCAGTTTGGGACTCTAGAGTCACTGATGCACCAGAGATGTGACACACTTCAGTGCTCGGCAGCCCGCTCTGAGTTCACGTGGCCTACCACTTTGCAGCTAAGCTGCTGTCGTGGCTAAAAAGTGGTATGAAGCTGAAATAGGTGCCATGTTTCAAGTCACTGAGCATTTCTTCAGTACTTCAGTACGACCCATTCTACTGCTAATGTTTGTGTTTGGAGATTGCCTGGCTATGTTCTTGATTTTATGCACCTGTTAGCAATGGGTGTGGCTGAAACACGTGAACTCCATCATGAGGAGGGACATACAGTGTATGTTCTCGAAGAAACTCTGGGTTCTTCTAAAAATAACTTTTAATGTTCATATATGTTCATTTTTATTTCACTTTCTTTCACTTGCAGTTCATGCATTAAAGTTTTAGTGTGTATGTGTGTGTTCCAAGTGAGAAGGTGATTCAAATCGAATCGACTCACCTGCAGGTAATGAATTGAACATGCCGTGTATGTTTTAAAGCGAGACGGCCTTTTGATTTCATAAAATCGGTGAAATTTAGTTCTGTCTGAAATGTGATCATTGTGA
Organism: Neoarius graeffei; assembly: GCF_027579695.1. NCBI lineage: Eukaryota > Metazoa > Chordata > Actinopteri > Siluriformes > Ariidae > Neoarius > Neoarius graeffei. The sequence continues at coordinate 16,280,624 of NC_083587.1, forward strand.
TATACAACCCCGATTCCAAAAAAGTTGGGACAAAGTACAAATTGTAAATAAAAACGGAATGCAATGATGTGGAAGTTTCAAAATTCCATATTTTATTCAAAATAGAACATAGATGACATATAAAATGTTTAAACTGAGAAAATGTATCATTTAAAGAGAAAAATTAGGTGATTTTAAATTTCATGACAACAACACCTCTCAAAAAAGTTGGGACAAGGCCATGTTTACCACTGTGAGACATCCCCTTTTCTCTTTACAACAGTCTGTAAACGTCTGGGGACTGAGGAGACAAGTTGCTCAAGTTTAGGGATAGGAATGTTAACCCATTCTTGTCTAATGTAGGATTCTAGTTGCTCAACTGTCTTAGGTCTTTTTTGTCGTATCTTCCGTTTTATGATGCGCCAAATGTTTTCTATGGGTGAAAGATCTGGACTGCAGGCTGGCCAGTTCAGTACCCGGACCCTTCTTCTACGCAGCCATGATGCTGTAATTGATGCAGTATGTGGTTTGGCATTGTCATGTTGGAAAATACAAGGTCTTCCCTGAAAGAGACGTCGTCTGGATGGGAGCATATGTTGCTCTAGAACCTGGATATACCTTTCAGCATTGATGGTGTCTTTCCAGATGTGTAAGCTGCCCATGCCACACGCACTAATGCAACCCCATACCATCAGAGATGCAGGCTTCTGAACTGAGCACTGATAACAACTTGGGTCGTCCTTCTCCTCTTTAGTCCGAATGACACGGCGTCCCTGATTTCCATAAAGAACTTCAAATTTTGATTCGTCTGACCACAGAACAGTTTTCCACTTTGCCACAGTCCATTTTAAATGAGCCTTGGCCCAGAGAAGACGTCTGCACTTCTGGATCGTGTTTAGATACGGCTTCTTCTTTGAACTATAGAGTTTTAGCTGGCAACGGCGGATGGCACGGTGAATTGTGTTCACAGATAATGTTCTCTGGAAATATTCCTGAGCCCATTTTGTGATTTCCAATACAGAAGCATGCCTGTATGTGATGCAGTGCCGTCTAAGGGCCCGAAGATCACGGGCACCCAGTATGGTTTTCCGGCCTTGACCCTTACGCACAGAGATTCTTCCAGATTCTCTGAATCTTTTGATGATATTATGCACTGTAGATGATGATATGTTCAAACTCTTTGCAATTTTACACTGTCAAACTCCTTTCTGATATTGCTCCACTATTTGTGGCGCAGAATTAGGGGGATTGGTGATCCTCTTCCCATCTTTACTTCTGAGAGCCGCTGCCACTCCAAGATGCTCTTTTTATACACAGTCATGTTAATGACCTATTGCCAATTGACCTAATGAGTTGCAATTTGGTCCTCCAGCTGTTCCGTTTTTGCACCTTTAACTTTTCCAGCCTCTTATTGCCCCTGTCCCAACTTTTTTGAGATGTGTTGCTGTCATGAAATTTCAAATGAGCCAATATTTGGCATGAAATTTCAAAATGTCTCACTTTCGACATTTGATATGTTGTCTATGTTCTATTGTGAATACAATATCAGTTTTTGAGATTTGTAAATTATTGCATTCCATTTTTATTTACAATTTGTACTTTGTCCCAACTTTTTTGGAATCGGGGTTGTATGTTTATTTCTGTAATATCTGAAAATATCAGGCCATTCTGTGGCTGGGAAGTTATTTAATTTGAGGGGATTAAAGCAAATAATGTGCATGAAATCGTTCACTTCGCGCAGTCAAGCAGACAGAGGAAGTCCGTGTGTGTGTGTGCGCATGCGCAGGTTTACCTTTGAGCATGCACTGACAGTTCCATCATTCTGTCGCTAAATGAACAACTGATCACACCGAGGTGCTCGCTGAGCGCCCATATTTATTAGTTTGGTCCTGCGTTTCCTTTCCTTCGTATAGAACATAACGTCTTTTCTTCTCGCTTTCCGTTACTGCAGTCGGTCTTTCACGTTTCATTCGCACACTCACGTCCTCTGTTTTTCTCTCCAGTTTCAAATTTGTATCCCACAATGCCTTGGACAAACAGGGAAAGCCCACCACGTGATGCATGACGTAGTATCTTGAATTGCATTACGGTGAAGCAAGAAATAATAGCGGAGAATTTAGGGCCACGTGGCCTTAAATTCATTAATTGTTCTAACTAATAAAATTGGAAGTCTGCGATTCGAATATAGTAGCTTTTGGTCCACTAAACAAAAATAATTGTGTGTCGGGGAAAATTATTTTTATGACCTACACTTGAAAAACCTGAAAGGCAGTCTAGCTTTAAATGAAAATTCTTACAAATTCTTCCACACAGCACCTTTAATCAAAAGAGAAATTCCACCCCAGCTCTTTCTATCCATCCTGAGCTTTATCCGATCGAAAGACTTTAATCACAGTGTATTTCAGTGTCTCCAAGTGTTGAGAGCTAAACAGTGATGAAACTCCATTCCCACGTCCCCACAAAGTTATAAATCCAGGTGGAATTTCAGGATCCAGCATTCGTTCTTCATGTCTATATTGTGTGGAATACAGGATGTTTTTTCTCTCCATTACAAGACACGAAGCTAATTATTCATCGTTAGTGCTGTTTTGGTTGCAGATTTAAATCTGACCTGATGGAACATGCTGCTCTGAGCTCAAACTTTGGATCTTCTAATTATAAAAATCCAGACTGACAAACACAATCATAAGTTTCATCCTTCCACAAGTTTCTGTGAAGAGGAAGTACATTTAAAAAAACAGAAAATGTATCATACAAAGGCTTATCAGTTGTAATATCACAAATTAATGACTAATGCAGTGGTGCTTGAAAGTTTGTGAACCCCTTAGAATTTTCTATGTTTCTGCATAAATATGACCTAAAACATCATCAGATTTTCACACAAGTCCTAAAAGTAGATAAAGAGAACCCAGTTAAACAAATGAGACAAAAATATTATACTTGGTCATTTATTTATTGAGGAAAATGATCCAATATTACATATCTGTGAGTGGCAAAAGTATGTGAACCTTTGCTTTCAGTATCTGGTGTGACCCGCTTGTGCAGCAATAACTGCAACTAAACGTTTGCGGTAACTGTTGATCAGTCCTGCACACCGGCTTGGAGGAATTTTAGCCCATTCCTCCGTACAGAACAGCTTCAACTCTGGGATGTTGGTGGGTTTCCTCACATGAGCTGCTCGCTTCAGGTCCTTCCACAACATTTCCATTGGATTAAGGTCAGGACTTTGACTTGGCCATTCCAAAACATTAACTTTATTCTTCTTGAACCATTCTTTGGTAGAACGACTTGTGTGCTTAGGGTCGTTGTCTTGCTGCATGACCCACCTTCTCTTGACATTCAGTTCATGGACAGATGTCCTGACATTTTCCTTTAGAATTCGCTGGTATAATTCAGAATTCATTTTTCCATCAATGATGGCAAGCTGTCCTGGCCCAGATGCAGCAAAACAGGCCCAAACCATGATACTACCACCACCATGTTTCACAGATGGGATAAGGTTCTTATGCTGGAATGCAGTGTTTTCCTTTCTCCAAACATAACGCTTCTCATTTAAACCAAAAAGTTCTATTTTGGTCTCATCTGTCCACAAAACATTTTTCCAATAGCCTTCTGGCTTGTCCACATGATCTTTAGCAAACTGCAGACAAGCAGCAATGTTCTTTTTGGAGAGCAGTTGCTTTCTCTTTGCAACCCTGCCATGCACACCATTGTTGTTCAGTGTTCTCCCAATGGTGGTCTCATGAACATTAACATTAGCCAATGTGAGAGAGGCCTTCGGTTGCTTAGAAGTTACCCTGGGGTTCTTTGTGACCTCGCCGACTATTACACGCCATGCTCTTGGAGTGATCTTTGTTGGTTGACCACTCCTGGGGAGGGTAACAATGGTCTTGAATTTCCTCCATTTGTACACAATCTGTCTGACTGTGGATTGGTGGAGTCCAAACTCTTTAGAGATGGTTTTGTAACCTTTTCCAGCCTGATGAGCATCAACAACGCTTTTTCTGAGGTCCTCAGAAATCTCCTTTGTTCGTTCCATGATACACTTCCACAAACATGTGTTGTGAAGATCAGACTTTGATAGATCCCTGTTCTTTAAATAAAACAGGGTGCCCACTCACACCTGATTGTCATCCCATTGATTGAAAACACCTGACTCGGGGCGTCGTGACTCGGGTGGCTGAGGCCCTGTGCCGTGGGTCCGGGGACCCGGGTTCGGTTCCGACCCGAGGTCATTTCCCGGTCCCTCCCCGTCTCTCTCTCCCGCTCATTTCCTGTCCTGTCTCTGCACTGTCCTGTCCAATAGGGGTGAAAAAAGCCCCCCCCCAAAAAAAATATATAAAAAAAAAGAAAACACCTGACTCTAATTTCACCTTCAAATTAACTGCTAATCTTAGAGGTTCACATACTTTTGCCACTCACAGATATGTAATATTGGATCATTTTCCTCAATAAATAAATGAGCAAGTATAACATTTTTGTCTCATTTGTTTAACTGGGTTCTCTTTATCTACTTTTAGGACTTGTGTGAAAATCTGATGATATTTTAGGTCATATTTATGCAGAAATATAGAAAATTCTAAAGGGTTCACAAACTTTCAAGCACCACTGTATTTTCATAAGACTGAAGAGAAGAAGGCAGCTTTATTTGTCAAATATACTGTCCATTACAGCGAAGTTCTTTTCTTCACATACCCCAGATTGTTAGGAAGTTGGTGTCAGAGCACCGGCTCAGCGGTGATATGGTGCCCCTGGAGCAGAAAGGGTTAAAGGTCTTGGTCAAGTGGCAGATTTGCAGTGCTGGGGCTTGAACCCCTGACCTTCTGATCTGTAACCCAGAGCCTTCACTGTTGGTTCATGTACCTGTTACAAGGAAAACTTTCTGGATGCAAAACTTCTGCTGTGCCGATTTTTCATTTCCACTTAGAAGTTAGAAAAGGATGACTATCCGTGATGCTGAAAGAGGAAAAAAAGTGAAGCCAATTATCATAAAAGTCTGACGAACAGGAAATGAGCAGCTGGAGCATTTCAAAAGGACTGAATCGAAAGACTCTGAAAAACTAAATCCCCCAAAATCCTTCCCCACAAGGATAAAAAGTGCCACTTGGGATTATTTGTCAAGACTGTTCCGCTCTTTTGGAAGTATCTCGAGTTCCCCTGTGAAAGCCCTGGATCCTGGGAGTACTCTGACTAATCGGTTTCTTCTTTGTTCCTGCTTGACCATCAAGTAATTAAAAAAACCCCCAAAACCCTGAGTACTATCATAAAATTGTCATGTTGCCTCTGAAATCTGTCATTTTCTTCTGTTTATAAAGAAAAAAAACATCGACACTCCAACTGAAGATCATTCTGGTCCAAGATCTTCCAGACTGGTCAGAAGGTGTACGTCAGATGCTACATGTAAACGAATTTTAAGAAATTATTGCTATGGTGAAGTTTTCTGTAAGATGTTTATTGAATAGGGGTGTAACCAGAGGTGGACAAAGTACCCAACTTCATTACTTAAGTTAAAGTACAGATCCCACTGGTCAAATGTGACTCCGATACAAGTGAAAGTCGTACAGTCAAATTTTTACTTAAGTTAAAGTACTGAAGTATTTACTTTTAAAAATACTTAAGTGTTAAAAGTAAATTTTCCGTCAGCGCATTCTTGTATTATTGCCACAACGCTTACAAAACCTAACACCTCTGAAGCAACTGACTGGATTCACTGACTAGCTTGTAGAACCTGTAGAATAAACACCTTTAAACACAAACACATTTCTACATTCTGTTTATTTGACAAGATTATGCAAAAACTTATTTCTGAAAGGACTTCAGATAAGTTAACATTATTCATGTTAGCATAACTCCATTTTTACATGCTAACTAACAGTGTCCACATTAACTAGCTATGTGTTAATGTTTGCCATAGACAAGGCTACGGCAACATGGCGGGCAAATCCATAGAAAGTCATTCGACTAACCAGACTGCATAGCTATTGCAACATTATCGCTAGCTCTAAAAACACAAACAACTTCATTACAAGCTTTCTCTTGGAATAAAACGTTTACATCCCTCAATATGCTTCCACAGGTCGGACGGCGAGTTTATGTAGGCCGTGATGTGATTCGTTTTCGGCAAACAAAGCAAAGAATTAAAACAAAACGAATCTTTAATCCGAACAGAAAACTGAAACATGGGTTCATGGGCCATGGGTGTGTGCGTTCCTCAGAAGAACCGCCTCCTTGCATTCTGCCATCATCTGATCGTGTTCAAATAACGATGCGGAGAAATCACTGAACTTGATTTTATACAGTTTATGGACGTGACGTGACCCTAGTGATTATTGATAGACTGTCTCAGTGTCACCTACGAAAAAAACAATCATGTTTCTCAGCAGCATTATTGAACACGATCAGTTGATGGCAGAATGGAAGGAGGCGGTTCTTCTGGAGAACGCACGCACTCAGGGCCATACCTAGAACCCATGTTTCAGTTTTTTGAAAGGATTAAAGATTCGTTTCGTTTTAAATGTTTGCTTTGTTTGCCGAAAACGAACCACATCACGGCCTACAGAAACTCGCCGTCCGACCTGCGGAAGCATATTGAGGGATGTAAGCGTTTTATTCCAAGAGGAAGTTTGTAATGAAGTTGTCTGTGCTTTTAGAGCTAGCGATAACATTGCAATAGCTATGCAGTCTGATTCGTCAAATGACTTTCTATGGATTTGCCCGCCATGTTGCCGTAGCCTTGTCCACGGCTAACCTTAACACATAGCTAGTTAACTTGGACACTGTTAGTTAGCATGTAAAAACTGAGTTACGCTAATATGAATAACGTTAACTTATCTGAAGTTCTTTCAGAAATATGTTTTAGCATAATCTTGCCAAATAAACAGAATGTAGAAATCTTTCTTTTCTACAGTAGTTGCGTTAGCTACCCAGTATGATTTCGAGTTTGAAAAGAGTTTGCTAGCATGTCAAGTGGAGCTTCACTGACTAGCTAGCTTAACGTTAAACCACCATGATGCACAGCATGCGTTCATTTTGTGAATTCACATTTCTGTCTTTGGTAATGGCATTAGGTTTTGTAAGCGTTGTGGCAATAATACAACGATGCGTTGACAGAAAATGTACTTTTAATACTTAAGTATTTTTAAAAGCAAGTACTTCAGCACTTTAACTTCAGTAAAAATTTGACTGGACAACTTTCACTTGTATCGGAGTAACATTTGACCAGTGGGATCTGTACTTTGACTTAAGTAATGAAGTTGGGTACTTTGTCCGCCTCTGTATGTCAGCCCTATGATGATCTGGTGACTTGTACCCTGCCTCTCACCCATAGTCAGCTGGGATAGGCTCCAGCTTGCCTGCGACTCTGCACAGGATAAGCGGTTCCGGATAATGGATGGATGGATAAAAGGAATACAATGCACGAGGATGTGCTGTTATACTCCCTGTCATTGACTATGTTTAGCTCCGCCCACATGTCCCTGTCCAGCTCATGTGGTCCTCGGTAATGGAAATAAAACAAGATCCTACAGAAAATCAATGCAGATGAAAACTTTTTTCTTTATGGCAGATGAAGCTGAAGATTTGTTGTGTCGTGTGATGATAAAAATCAAACAGTGCGAAAGATTGCAAACAGTAATTTTATTGTCCTGGCACCAGAACATCATCAAAATCCAGCCTGATTATCTATGGAGCTCGGAAACAACAACAACTGAGACTGGGGATCAACATTATTATCATTATTATTATCATCATTATCATTATTGTTATTATTATTTTTCTTCTCCTTTCTTTTTCTCTGTTGGAATTAGAACATTTAGGTGAACAGAATTTTTTAATACAAGTCTTTTCTTGCCATTTTGTTGCTTTTTCGTGACACCAATATCTGCACATAAAAATGATATAGATTTATATTTATACGTATATTTATATAATCGTCATCATTCTCTATGAACATCTCAGTCTAGTAGATTTTTTTTTTTTTCACGGTGCTTTGCCAGTAGAAGTCGTCGGACGGTAGAAGCCACCTCGCCTGTCATCATCTCAAACATAGACGACACACAGCACACACTCGGCTAACACAGAGAGACAGATTTTGTACATCTTTGGAGGAAATTAAGCTCGTAGAGATCTCGCTCTCTGGCTTGTTACTCCAGTGTTGCCTAGATGAGTAGCTTAATTCCAGAAAAAAAAAACAACAGCAAAAAAAAAAAAAAAACACATTCATGAACCAAAAAATGGTGGAAAGTAAATCATTAGCGATATCACATTTGGGTTAAAACATTTCCAGTGGTGACTTACGTTTGGCACAATGTCAGTCATCTCGTCAGTCAGGTTAGGTATGGATGACAAACAGTTGCATTAGTATCTTTTTTTTTTATGTTTTAACACTCTTGCCCCAAAACAAAAATGTGAAGATAAAAAACAGAGCCAAAATAAAAATGTTTAAATCTGTACACGTCTTTTGTTAGGCAGTGAGAAAGCACTTCATCAGTACGGTGAGTGGAATGATGTTCTCGTAACTGCATTCAAAATGTTGCTCTAGACATACAAACACACGTTCTCAAAATGAATAATACTCGTCCTCTGTAAACATACCCTGTTCTGAAAATGAGACAATGATATAATAGCTAAGACATTACTCCAAAATAAAAGTGGTCAAGGTTTTTTTTTTTATCGTCTGTGCTGTAAAAGAATATCCAAAGTCACCTCCGAGTGGCAGCAGTGTAATGTACACCAATCAAGTACAAATCAAACCAAGAGGAATAACAGAAATAGATAAAAAGGCTGGAAAAATCTCAAACAGATCTCAAACATTCAACAAAACAACATAACTCACAATGAAGTGGTGAAAATACAGATTAAAAAAAAAAAGACGTGAAAAGCTGTTCCCAAAATTCCACGTAAACATTTTTTTCCCCATCTGTCCACGTATCCTTGCATCCAGGCTATTTAATTTCCCTACTTTATAAATCCCTTTAAGTCTTTTCAAGGTCAAAACTTTCTCATCTTTCAAAAATCCTTTCTATTTGTGCTTCCATCCTGGTATTCCTGCTTCAATGGAACGAGCCTTCTGATGAACGAAATGCGCTGACGAAAATGTGGTATGCATGCACATGCACAGTTTTCCAGCCTCTCTTTGCAAGCACCCGGAATTCCTCGGGTCGTAATCACTGGGAATGGGGAGGGGGTTGTTTCATCCATGGGGTCATCATTTATATTTATCGAGTCCTACACCCATGAGTCGGGTGAGGCGGGGTAGTGACTCGTCTCGTAGTTGAGTTCGCTGTAGGGGCGGGCGGCTGAGTAGAAGTCCACATAGTTACCGGTGGACTTGAGTCCCAGGTGCATGCTGAGGTCAGCGGCAGGAGCGGGCCGGTGGACCTGATCTTCGAAAAAAGGTTCTTCAAAGTTTCTAGTGGAGTTCTGAAATGGAGGAAGCACCTCGTAGTCCTTTCGGACGCTCTCTTGTGGAGCTGGATGGGTCGGGATCTGCGGGGTGGAAAAAGCGAGGAGACACGATAACCATATACACTCTGAAAAAAAAACCCAGGTACGGAACTGAGGTGTGAACGTATTTAAAGACACTTAAAGCCTTGAAGTTATGTCTTATGTTTGTTTCGTGAAGAAGTTGTTAAGCTGCATTAGCAGGAGAATATAGGCTCGATTGTTGTCATGATGAAAGAAATTAATAAAAAAGTTGCATCCAGATACAGTGTCTTGCAAAAGTATTCATCCCCCTTGGTGTTTGTCCTGTTTTGTCGCATTACAAGCTGGAATTAAAATGGATTTTTGGCGGGTGAGCACCATTTGATTTACACAACATGCCGACCACTTTAAAGGTGCACATTGTTTTTTTTTATTTTGACACAAACAATAATTAAGATGAAAAAACAGAAATCTGGAGTGTGTATAAGTATTCGCCTCCTTTCGTATGAAACCCCTAAATAAGAGCTGCTTCAACCAATTCACTTCATAAGTCACATAATTAGTTGATTAAAATCCACCTGTGTGCAATCAAAGTGTCACATGATCTGTCATATGATGTCTGTATAAATCACCCTGTTCTGGAAGGACCCTGACTCTGCAACACTACTAAGCAAACAACATGAGAACCAAGGAGCCTCCAAACAGGTCAGAGACAAAGTTATGGAGAAGTATAGATCAGGGTTGGGTTATAAAAAATTATCCTAAACTTTGAATATCCCACAGAGCACCATTAAATCCATTATAGCAAAATGGAAAGAATATGGCACCACTACAAACCTGACAAGAGAAGGCCCCGCCCACCAAAACTCACAGACTGGGCAAGGAGGGCGTTAATCAGAGATGCAACAAAGACACCAAAGAGAACACTGAAGGAGCTGCAGAGATCCACAGCGGAGATGGGAGTATCTGTCCATAGGACCACTTTAAGCCGTACACTCCACAGAGTGGGCGGGGCTTTATGGAAGAGTGGCCAGAAAAAAGCCATTGCTGAAGAAAACACGTTTGGAGTTTGCCCAACAGCATGTGGCAGACTCCCCAAACACATGGAAGAAGATTCTCTGGCCAAATGAGACTAAAATTGATCTTTTTGGCCATCATGGGAAATGCCATGTGTGGCGCAAACCCAACACCCTGAGAACACCATTCCTACAGTGAAGCATGGTGGTGGCAGCATCATGCTGTGGGGATGTTTTTCATCTGCAGGGACAGGAAAGCTGGTCAGGATTGAAGGAAAGATGGATGGCACTAAATGCAGGGCAATTCTGGAGGAAAACCTGTTTGAGTCAGCCAGAGGTTTGAGACTGGGACGAAGGTTCATGTTCCAGCAGGACAATGACCCTAAACATACTGCTAAAGCTACACTGGAGTGGTTGAAAGGGAAACATTTAAATGTCTTGGAATGGCCTAATCAAAGCCCAGACCTCAATCCAATTGAGAATCTGTGGCATAACTTGAAGATTGCTGTACACCAACACAACCCATCTAACTTGAAGGAGTTGGAGCAGTTTTGCCTTGAGGAATGGGCAAAAATCCCAGTGGCTAGATGTGCTAAGCTAATACAGACATACCCCAAGAGACTTGCAGCTGTAATTGCAGCAAAAGGTGGCTCTACAAAGTATTGACTTTGGGGGGGATACTTATGCACACTCCAGATTTCTGTTTTTTCATCTTAATTATTGTTTGTGTCAAAATTAAAAAAAAAAAACAAGTTTCACCTTTAAAGTGGTAGGCATGTTGTGTAAATCAAATGATGCGAACCCTCCAAAAATCCATTTTAATTCCAGCTTGCAATGTGACAAAACAGGACAAACACCAAGGGGGATGAATACTTTTGCAAGGCACTGTATATTTTGTAATGAAAGTCCGAGTTTAAACCTGTTGCTCTGTTTTCACTTTGGTTAATTGTTTATTACACGACCCACAACCCCGTTCAACTACCTGCTGATGGTGATGCCATGGGATTTAGCCCTCGCTTCATCTCTAGCTAAAGACAACGATGCAGCGGCGCTTTATTCTTTTACTCAATCCAGATTTGTCTCTTCTTCATCTATACTCTCTGCCCAAACAGACCAGCTTCCAAACCTTCAACTTTCACACTAAATACCACTATCAACAGCATCGCACTCGCCACCTCATCCATCGCTGACTAGCCGAATCTCCACCACTGCATTCTGGGACTTTAAACATAGACTTCTATATCTATAATGGATTCCTCATTCATATGACATTGAACATCGCTGGAAGCAGTGAACGAGAAATGAATCACCAAACACGTCACACGTATATCAATGTAAACATTTTGAGAATAATTGACTCAGTGAATCAGTTGTTACCTGGTTGTTCTTGAGCTCCTCATTCGGAGTCGCGTATGAGTTGCGGAACAGCGTCGAGGTTCCACACGAGACTTGAACTGTAGGACGAAACAGAAAGACAGAAAAATGGTGGGCGGGGCTGATACATTTTCATCTCTTTAATTGTGATTCATACAGGAAAGAGAGCGATGCAAGTTTGGCGCTTTGGCGCGTTTAGAAGAGTTCAAAGCGAGCACTCGATCAGCGTGGGAAATAAGTCAGAGAGCTAACGCCTTAAGAGCCTGCAGCTACAGTACGACACATCAATCATGCAGGAAGTGATGTCACCGCTAAATTGATCTTGACTTCCTGTGAAGGAGATTCGGTTCTGCTAAAGGAGATTCAGTTCTTACATCTTCTTTCTTTGTCCTTCACCTTTTTTCTTCTTCTACATCCTCCCCTTTTCTCCTCAACTTCCCCCTCTGTTCCACCTTCTCATTTCCTCTCCTCTCCTCCACATCCTTCTCCAGTCCTTGTCTTCCTCATATCCTCAGTGCTTCCACTGTCTCCTTGTTCCTCTTCTCCCACCATCTCCTCTCAAGTTCTCCAGCTCTTCATCTCACCTCTTCACCTTTCTACTATTCCTCCTCTTGTCTCCTCCTCTCTTTTTATATCTGCTCCTTATCACCTCGTGAAGTCTCCTCTTCTTCTCCACCTGCTCTTTCAGGATCTCCTCCTCCTCTCCTCCTCCATGAGCACTCACCTGCTGTGGCGTCTTTCCTGGATGCATGCTCTCCTTTGTTTCCATGGAAACTAGCATTGGTTCCAGTGGACTCATAGTCTGTCTTCCTTTCCTTGAGGCTGATCATCTCTCTGGGTGAGGCGGGGGCGCTTGCTGCGAATCACACACACACACACACACGGTCCATGAGCATCTAAAGCATTGCCTCACCCATCTCTCTCTCTCTCTCTCTCTCTCTCTCTCTTTCTGTGTCTTTCTTCATCTTTACTCATCGTCATTAGATAAAAGTCATGCAGAGGTATGGATCATTATTCTTCATTAGCGTGGCTCAGCATAGCAGCAGAAATGTGATTTCCGACAGACCGGTGGAAAAAAAAGTCAGCTCCAACATTCCTAATTCCTATGAAAGATGCTTACAAGGTCAATTTAATTTGAGAATAAAATCAGTTCCTGGCGTGCCTGCAGAACCATGTCCCGCTCTCATCAATATTATTCTTACGCGTACTAATGAATTTAGTTACTCCTTAAAAACTCGACTGTAAAATTTTCCCACTTGAACATAAATTTTTATGAACTTGAGGCATGAAATATCACAGTCAAATATTTCATATTTGGACGACTCCATGACTGAGGCGTCGGTTGCGTCCCACTGGGGAACGTTATGTCTGTGAAGTAAAATTAAAATCTATTCAACATCTCACCCATGAAACATCATTTTCCTCGAGTCGTCCATGATAGATGATGAAAATGTTACAACCCCAATTCCAAAAAAGTTGGGACAAAGTACAAATTGTAAATAAAAACAGAATGCAATGATGTGGAAGTTTCAAAATTCCATATTTTATTCAGAATAGAACATAGATGACATATCAAATGTTTAAACTGAGAAAATGTATCATTTAAAGAGAAAAATTAGGTGATTTTAAATTTCATGACAACAACACCTCTCAAAAAAGTTGGGACAAGGCCATGTTTACCACTGTGAGACATCCCCTTTTCTCTTTACAACAGTCTGTAAACGTCTGGGGACTGAGGAGACAAGTTGCTCAAGTTTAGGGATAGGAATGTTAACCCATTCTTGTCTAATGTAGGATTCTAGTTGCTCAACTGTCTTAGGTCTTTTTTGTCGTATCTTCCGTTTTATGATGCGCCACATGTTTTCTATGGGTGAAAGATCTGGACTGCAGGCTGGCCAGTTCAGTACCCGGACCCTTCTTCTACGCAGCCATGATGCTGTAATTGATGCAGTATGTGGTTTGGCATTGTCATGTTGGAAAATGCAAGGTCTTCCCTGAAAGAGACGTCGTCTGGATGGGAGCATATGTTGCTCTAGAACCTGGATATACCTTTCAGCATTGATGGTGTCTTTCCAGATGTGTAAGCTGTCCATGCCACACGCACTAATGCAACCCCATACCATCAGAGATGCAGACTTCTGAACTGAGCGCTGATAACAACTTGGGTCGTCCTTCTCCTCTTTAGTCCGAATGACACGGCGTCCCTGATTTCCATAAAGAACTTCAAATTTTGATTCGTCTGACCACAGAACAGTTTTCCACTTTGCCAGCCACAGTCCATTTTAAATGAGCCTTGGCCCAGAGAAGACGTCTGCGCTTCTGGATCATGTTTAGATACGGCTTCTTCTTTGAACTATAGAGTTTTAGCTGGCAACGGCGGATGGCACGGTGAATTGTGTTCACAGATAATGTTCTCTGGAAATATTCCTGAGCCCATTTTGTGATTTCCAATACAGAAGCATGCCTGTATGTGATGCAGTGCCGTCTAAGGGCCCGAAGATCACGGGCACCCAGGATGGTTTTCCGGCCTTGACCCTTATGCACAGAGATTCTTCCAGATTCTTTGAATCTTTTGATGATATTATGCACTGTAAATGATGATATGTTCAAACTCTTTGCAATTTTACACTGTCGAACTCCTTTCTGATATTGCTCCACTATTTGTCGGCGCAGAATTAGGGGGATTGGTGATCTTCTTCCCATCTTTACTTCTGAGAGCCGCCGCCACTCCAAGATGCTCTTTTTATACCCAGTCATGTTAATGACCTATTGCCAATTGACCTAATGAGTTACAATTTGGTCCTCCAGCTGTTCCTTTTTTGTACCTTTAACTTTTCCAGCCTCTTATTGCCCCTGTCCCAACTTTTTTGAGATGTGTTGCTGTCATGAAATTTCAAATGAGCCAATATTTGGCCTGAAATTTCAAAATGTCTCACTTTCGACATTTGATATGTTGTCTATGTTCTATTGTGAATACAATATCAGTTTTTGAGATTTGTAAATTATTGCATTCCGTTTTTATTTACAATTTGTACTTTGTCCCAACTTTTTTGGAATCGGGGTTGTACTTTCCATTTCATTCATTCAACCCTGTCACCTGAGCACGTTCACCCTGTGTCCGAAATCACTCCCTACTCACTATAGTGGACTATATAGTGAGGTCATCATTATGTAGTGCTGTCTGAATGTATAGTGAGGATTATCGCACCCTATATAGTGCACTCAAAGTATCCCTTACGAAAAAGAAGTTTATTCAAGTGTGCTTCTAGTATACTTCTTTTAAACTAAAAATAAAAGAGTATGCTTTCAGTTTACTTTTTATTTACTTATCAGAGATATACTTAAAGTTATACATAAGTATACTTGGCTTATACTGAAAAGTATATAGAAAAGTCGAAGTATATAAAGCTTATACTTAAACTTTTGATCAAGATATACTTAACAAAAGTGTCATAAAGTATTAAAATATTTGTGCCTTATGCTTAAGTGGACTTGCCCTGTAGTTGTGCTTCAGCATTGTTGACGCTTAGGTATGTCTGTGGTTCCATATAAGTTTTTTTTTTTTTTTTAATTTCTCCTGAGTGGGATAATTAATTTTTATTTATTTATTTTTCTTTAGAGCTTGAATGTCAATTACAGTTGTCATTGCCATGTTTTTATACTTTGGCATTGAATACAATGTTTCTTTAAATTTAGATTTTTAAAGAAAATGAATATGTTCTTAATCCTGAGTATCTGTTGTTATTTTGTGAATTCGTACCTTTATAACTTCATTTTAACTTAAGGTACAAAACACTTAAGTTGTGTACTGGTAGTGTATATGAGGTAAGGGTTAGGTCTAGAAAACTAATAGTATACCTAGAAGGGTAATTGCAGGATACTTCAAAACTAAAAAGTGGACTAGAAGTGTGTAACGAGTAAACCAATAGTATATTTCCAGTATACTACAAAATACACTTTAGTAAACTAAAAAGTGGACTAGAAGTATAAAACAAGTAAACCAATAGTATATTTCCAGTATACTATGAAGTATGATTTTGTAAACTAAAGAGTGGACTACAAGTATAGAACTAGTAAACTATTAGTATATAAGTTTACTTGTGGTATACTTGCAGTACAAAATAAAAAATACTAGTTGTATACTCAAAGTTTACTTCTCTTAGACTTAAAGTATACTTTTTATAGACTAAAAGTGGGCCAATTTAGTCCCAAGAAGTATTAGATTAGTTTACTTACAAGTATACTGTAAGTACAGTGTCTTGCAAAAGTATTCATCCCCGTTGGTGTTTGTCCTGTTTTGTCACTGTCATGCCACTGTCACGGACATCCACTCCGGAGATTACGGATCTCTCACGCCAGCGCCGATCCGGATCCGGGATGGGAATTCCACCTCACCTGTATTCACTTCCTGGTTTTCACCGCTGCCTATAAATACGCCGTTCTCAGAGTCTGACTTCGCCAGAACGTCTCGTTTGCTACTCTAGCCGTTTCTATGCCTTTTTGCGTCTCGTGGTTTTTGCTCTAGCTGTTTTTCTGGTTTATGGTTTTTTGCACTAAGGTTTTTTCTTGTTCATGTTTTTTTGCACTAGCGTTTTTGCCCTTTTGCTCTCGTGTTTTTGTCAAGTTTTTTGTCTCTTTTTTCCTGGACAATTTTTGCCATTTGTTTTTTTGTCCTGTTTGTTTACCTTTTTGCCATGCCCTTTTTCCCTGATTAAAGCACCTTATTTATTATCCAATAATAACTGTCTGTGTTCTGCTTTTGGATCCTATCTCACCACACCTCCACCACCCCTAACAGAACGTTCTGGCCAACATGGATCCAGCGGAACTCACCCGTCTGAGAACGGCCATCCAGCAGCAAGGGACTCTCCTCGGGACCCATCAACAAGATCTCCAGCAGATCACCCAGAACCTTGCCACCCTGTCCAACTCACTTGACCTCCTCACCACACAGATGCAGCGCTATCAAGCCATACCTACCCCTCCCCAGCCGTCTCCAACTTCAACTCCTGCCACTGCCTTTCTCCACGAACTGAGACTCCCAGTGCCTCAGCCCTATGATGGAGAGCCAAGTACTTGCAGATCGTTCCTATCCCAATGCTCATTGATCATGGAGCTGCAACCTCTGACCTTCCCCACAGAATGCTCCCGGGTGGCATATATCATCACACTCCTCACCGGCAAGGCCAGGGAGTGGGGAACAGCGGTCTGGGATGCCGATGCTCCCTGTTGCTCCAGTTTCAAAGATTTCTCCAAGGAGATGGGGTGAACTTTCGACTGCTCTCTGTCCAGCCAGGAAGTGGCTAGGGAACTCATGGAGCTGCGGCAGGGGTCCCGGTCTACCTCGGACTACGCCATTGAGTTCCGGACGTTGGCAGTGTCGTGTAGTTGGAACGAGAGCGCCCAGGTTGATGCGTTCCTGCATGGCTTGTCCGACACCATTAAGGATGAACTGATATCACGGGAACTGACGCTGGACCTTTCCAGTCTCATAGACCTCACCAACCATATTGACGCCCGGTTCCAGCAACAGAGGAGAGAGAGAAGACCCGCCCCAGCTTCACCTCCTCTCCACCTCCCGCCTCATCCATCGAACGCATGCAGGTAGACTGGGTATGGGTGTCAGTGGAGGAATAACGGTGCCGGCGGAGCACAGGGGCCTGTTTTTACTGCAGTCAGCGAGGACACATCTGCCGAGCCTGCCCGCTAAAGGGAATGAGACCACCAGCAAATCGAGGGGCCCTGGTGGGCAACGCTCGGAACCAGCCCCCCGCTGATCGACTGTTACTCCCTGTCATCATCATCCACGACAACCAGCATCACCATCTCCAGGCCCTCATCGACTCAGGGGCGGACAGGAACCTGATCTGCTCTGCCACTGCCAAGCGTCTGGGAATCCTGTTACTCGCCCTCGAAGTCCCTCTTACAGTACTGACACTCAGTGGCACCGGCTTGAATGAATGAATGAATGAATGAACCATTTACTGTCACTGTTACCAGTGAAATTGACCATCAACCTGTCCTTACAGGGGGGAACAGGACAGGAAGACAGGGATAAAAGAAAAAGAAACACAGTAGTAACATGAGAAAAGATGAGGAAAAAAAGAACACCCCCCACTATGCTCCTATCAGGAGTACAGTGTGGGAGCATTTAAAAACCTCTGCACAAGCACACAATAACACAAGTACACTTTAAAACATGGGACTTGGGGGGGGTAGGAGGGGAGGGGAGGAGGTAGAGGTAACCCAGCGCAAGCAAGCAGCCATCCGCTCCTGCAGCCATGCAAGCGGCGCTGGTCATGCACCCGCTTGTCACACTGGGGGTGAAAAACGGCGACCGCAGAAAATTGGGGAAGGAATGCGAAGAATGCGAGAGTGTCTCCCAGCAGTGACCTTCTGGGGGAAATGTTTCCCCAGCAACGTCCTTGATTGAGGCCGGTGCTGTTCAGGGAGCCGAATGTCAAAGAGCACAAGCAGGAAAAAAAGGAGAGGAGAGGAGAGCAGAGAAATGCAACCGCCTTCCATGAGAGCATGGAGAAAAAGACCACCATCACCCACCTTACCACCCCGCTCACCCTGAGGATCTCCGGCAACCACTCTGAAACCGTCCAACTCCACGTCATGAACAACCCCCACGTACCCATCATCCTAGGATTACCCTGGTTAATGCAGCACAACCCTCACCTAAACTGGGCCGATAACACCATCCTAGGCTGGAGCCATTCCTGCCTATCTTCCTGCCTGAACTCCGCTCTGCCTCCCGCCAAACCACCGCAGCCAGCGAGTTTCCCAACCTCTCTCACGTGCCTCCGGAATACCTGGACTTAAGACTCATCTTCAGCAAGACCCAAACAGTGTCCCTCCCTCCTCACAGACCCTATGACTGCGGAATCGACCTCCTGCCCAGGATGGCGCCACCCAAAGGGCGACTCTACTCTCTTTCTCCCATTGAAAGGCAAGCTATGGAGAAGTACATCTCCGAGTCTCTGGCAGCTGGGATCATCCGCCCTTCCTCCTCCCCAGCAGGGGTGGGATTCTTCTTCGTGGAGAAGAAGGACAAGTCGCTCCACCCCTGCATTGACTATAGGGGTCTCAATGCCATCACGGTCAAGAACCGCTACCCACTACCGCTCATGACCACGGCCTTTGAACGGCCAGGGAGCCAAGATATTTACCAAGTTGGACTTATGCAATGCCTACCATCTCGTCAGGATCAGGGAGGGGGACAAGCGGAAGATGGCCTTTAACACCACCACTGGCCACTACGAGTACCTCATGGTCCCTTTTGGCCTGACCAACGTGCCTGCAGTCTTCCAGGCACTCGTCAACGACGTCCTAAGGGACTTTCTTAACATCTTCGTTTTCATGTACATGGATGACATCCTGATCTTCTCTCGCTCCCTGGAGGAACATCAGGGCCACGTCTGGCAGGTCCTCCAGTGCCTGCTAGAAAATAAGCTGTTTGTCAAGGCGGAAAAGAGCAAATTCCACCAGAGCTCTGTCTCATTTCTGGGGTTCATCATCTCCCCGGCTAGGATCCAGATGGACCCCCTCAAGTTTGAGGCAGTCGCAGACTGGCCTACCCCATCCTCGCGACGAGAGCTCCAGCGTTTCCTGGGATTCGTCAATTTCCACAGGCGCTTCATCCGCGACTTCAGCACGGTGGCCGGACCTCTCACTGCCTTGACCTCGATTAAGACCTCGTTCAAGTGGGGGGAGGAAGCAGAGAAAGCCTTCTCCATACTCAAGCACAAGTTCACCACAGCACCCATTCTCACCATACCCGATCCGACCAAACAGTTCATTGTGGAGGTCGACGCTTCTGAGTCTGGGGTCGGAGCCATTCTCTCCCAGAGGGCCGACAATAACAAGGTCCACCCCTGCTCCTTCTTCTGTCGCCGGCTGTCCGCTGCTGAACGAAATTATGACATCGGTGACAGAGAGCTGTTGGCCGTCAAGCTAGCCCTGGAGGAGTGGAAGCACTGGCTCGAGGGGTCGGATCTCCCCTTCCTTGTGTGGACCGACCACAAAAACCTAGAATACCTCAAGTCCACCAAACGCCTTAACTCACAACAAGCCCAATGGTCTCTCTTCTTTTCCCGGTTCCGATTCATGGTCTCCTACCGCCCAGGCTCCAAGAACGCCAAACCCGATGCCCTGTCCAGGATATTCTCTGCCTGCCAGGAGGAGTCTAGTATGCCCGAAACCATTCTCCCTCCACGCTGTCTGGTGGGGGCCGCCCTACTTGAGGTAGAGACATTGGTGCAGAAGGCCCTGGAGCAGTACCCCGGAGAAGGTAATTCAAGCAACATGCCACCTAGCCATCTGTTTGTTCCCTGTTCTGTGTGAACCCAGGTGCTGCAATGCAAGGGGGTTATGGCTCCAAGTTGGCTTGTCACCTGGGAGCTGTTTGAACCCTGGCACTCATCCAACAGCACTTCTGGTGGCCATCCATAAAGGAAGACGCCAAGGAGATTGTGGCAGCCTGTGACACATGTGCCCGGAACAAGACAGCCAATCGACCCCCTGCTGGCCTGCTAAGACCCCTCCCGATTCCTCATTGACCTTGGTCTCACATCATCACCCTGGACTTCGTCACAGAACTCCCCAACTCAGGTGGCAACACATGCATCCTCACAGTTATTGACCGTTTCTCCAAGACAGTCCATTTCATCCCTCTGCCCAAGCTTCCCACAGCCATAAAAAACACCAAATTACTCATCCTTCACATTTTCTGCCTACATGGACTCCCCACTGATATCGTCTCTGACGAGGGTCCTCAGTTCACTGCGCAGTTCTGGAGGGCCTTTTGCAAACTCATTGGGGCTTCCTGTAGCCTCTCCTCAGGGTTCCATCCTCAAACCAACGGCCAGGCAGAACGGGCAAATCAAGATTTGGAGGTGGCACACAGGTGCATGGCATCCAGGGATGCTGGTTCTTGGAGTAAGTACTTACCTTGAGTCGAGTACGCTCACAACACCTTTGGTCTTTAGTTCTTTGTTTCCACTCACCAAACCCCCTCCTCCTCCCAGGCTCATTGATGGTGGCGAAGCCTACATGGTCAAAAAGCTGCTGAAGGTGCGGCGGCGAGGCAGAGGACTCCAGTACCTGGTGGACTGGGAAGTTTGCGGTCCCCAGGAGAGAAGTTGGGTCCCTGCCAGGTTCATCTTGGACCCAACTCTCATCTCTGACTTCCACTGGCAATACCCTGATGCTCTTCGTAAAGTGCCTGGAGGAGCTCGTTGGGGGTTACTGGGGTTACTCTGCCCTGGAGATCTACTCCGGAGATTATGGATCTCTCACGCCAGTGCTGATCTGGATCCAGGATGGGAATTCCACCTCACCTGTATTCACTTCCTGGTTTTCACCGCTGCCGAAAATATGCCGTTCTCAGACTCTGACTTCGCTAGGACGTTTGCTGCTCTAGCCGTTTCTGTGCCTTTTTGCATCTCATGGTTTTTGCTCTAGCTGTTTTTCTGGTTTATGGTTTTTTGCACTAAGGTTTTTTCTTGTTCATGGTTTTTTGCACTAGCATTTATTCTTGTTCATGGCTTTTTGCACTAGCATTTTTGCCCTTACCCGTCTCGTGTTTTTGTCAAGTTTTTTGTCTCTTTTTTCCTGGACAATTTTTGCCATTTGTTTTTTTTGTCCTGTTTGTTTACCTTTTTGCCATGCCCTTTTTTTGTTGCTCAGAGATGCAACAAAGACACCAAAGATAACATTGAAGGAGCTGCAGAGATCCACAGTGGAGATGGGAGTATCTATCCATAGGACCACTTTAAACCATACACTCCACAGAGTGGGCGGGGCTTTATGGAAGAGTGGCCAGAAAAAAGCCATTGCTGAAGAAAACACATTTGGAGTTTGCCCAACAGCATGTGGCAGACTCCCCAAACACATGGAAGAAGATTCTCTGGTCAAATGAGACTAAAATTGATCTTTTTGGCCATCATGGGAAATGCCATGTGTGGCGCAAACCCAACACCCTGAGAACACCATTCCTACAGTGAAGCATGGTGGTGGCAGCATCATGCTGTGGGGATGTTTTTCATCTGCAGGGACAGGAAAGCTGGTCAGGACTGAAGGAAAGATGGATGGCACTAAATACAGGGCAATTCTGGAGGAAAACCTGTTTGAGTCAGCCAGAGGTTTGAGACTGGGACAAAGGTTCACGTTCCAGCAGGACAATGACCCTAAACATACTGCTAAAGCTACACTGGAGTGGTTGAAAGGGAAACATTTAAATGTCTTAGAATGGCCTAATCAAACTCCAGACCTCAATCCAATTGAGAATCTGTGGCATAACTTGAAGATTGCTGTACACCAACACAACCCATCTAACTTGAAGGAGTTGGAGCAGTTTTGACTTGAGGAATGGGCAAAAAGCCCAGTGGCTAGATATGCTAAGCTAATAGAGACATACCCCAAGAGACTTGCAGCAGTAATTGCAGCAAAAGGTGGCTCTACAAAGTATTGACTTGGGGGGGGGATACTGATGCACACTCCAGATTTCTGTTTTTTCATCTTAATTATTGTTTGTGTCAAAATAAAAAAAAAAACAAGTTTCACCTTTTTTTTTTTTTTTTTTTTAAAGATATTTTTTGGGCTTTTTTCACCTTTATTGGACAGGACAGTGCAGAGACAGGAAACGAGCGGGAGAGAGAGACAGGGAGGGATCGGGAAATGACCTCGGGTCGGAATCGAACCCGGGTCCCCGGACCCATGGCACGGCGTCCCAGCCACCCGAGCCACGACGCCCCCAAGTTTCACCTTTAAAGTGGTAGGCATGTTGTGTAAATCAAATGGTGCTAACCCTCCAACAATCCATTTTAATTCCAGCTTGTAATGCGACAGAACAGGACAAACACCAGTGAATACTTTTGCAAGACACCATACATTGATATCAGTATACTTGGTACACAAAAGTATACTTAAGGAAATATACTTTAACTTTACTTCTTTGCACTTAATAAAATGAACTTCAAGTATATCTCGTTTTGATAAGGGATCCCACAATGCATCGTGAAAAGCAGTGTACAACTATTAAACAAGCAATATATCCCATCATGTATTGTGGTCGCGCTGAAAGAAAAGCTGTAAAAGCTGTTTCATAAGGAATGTGAAGTATTTTAGATTGAGTATCGCAGTAGTTTTTGTCCTTATGACAACAGGCACGAGACAAATTTGTAAGTTGTGGCGCGAAAACGGCAATAATATTGTCGTGTGTTCGGGGTGAACCAACGGAGGAAGAAACACATTATAAACGGATATTCAAGTACAATTAAAAACAGTAAGAAAATCGAAAATAAGCTAAAATAAAATAAGACGGATAAAATACAAGAATAAAAGTTACAGTGCAGAGCGAAGAATTAAAGTGTAGCGGTACTGGTCATGCTTACAACATTAATCGTGCTTTATGTATTACTTATAGACAAAAGATGCACATATTCAGTCAAAAAAAAAAAACACCGTAAATGCACTTTTGTGGACAATTTTATTCTGTGAATTACCCGCAGGGGCAGAACCAATGGGGAGCAGCCATTGCTGGCTGGAAGTGGCGTACAGTCGTTGATTCCTGGTTATTGGGTGCATGTAAACAAGCAGTGTTCTGTGGGTCAAGATTCGAGGTGAAAAGAGGTGATAAAGAAGCAAAATATGGCTCGCAACATTGGTGTTAATGGTTATCTATTTGAGTCAGAGAGGGAGGAGGCTTGTAAGGACAGTGAGCCATCACATTCCCGTGACTCCGAGGAGGAAACTGCCGCAAGAGATGTGCGTGACCGTAGATCCAAAATGGCTGCCACTCCATGGTGTCGATGCAAGCAGTGCTCGGTCATGAGAACTGATATGAAGTCCTACTGTTGTCAAGAACATGAACTCATTGCAGACCGCTTTGACGGCTGCATTGCGTCCACCCCGAATCTGCACGAGTGTGTCCTTCACAAACCGTCCCTGGAAACGGCCTTCATTGACGGCATGATCCGCAGGTACCTCCGGGGACCGGCACCTGAAGGGGAGCTGATGAACAGGCAAGTTCCCAGTCAAGTAACTTCAGAACATGTTGAATAAATATAGATCTAATACTTGGATTAGATCTTTATTTTATGGCACATAAAATTTCATGGCACTATGTGCAAGTCAGTTTGCAATCGGACAAAACAACGACTGTGTGTCACTACCGGTGCTGGAACAGCCCGTGAAGGAGGCAACATGGCGCTGACCACGGACGGACAGATGGAGCAGTGACTTAAAACTCGTGTGTACTTGACAAGCGCTTATAACAAATGTTACATGATGGAACCACTGGTATCATACGTAATCTTTTGAAATAGCTAGTAATTAAAATTCACTACAGGTACCCTTTCATCAAAAGCCTCAAGTTTGATTTAATAAAAGGCAGCGGCAAAGAAAGGATTCAGCCTTGATTTAAAAGAACTGAAAGATGCAGCAGACACAAAGTACTTTGTATTTATTAATGTGGGAAATACGCTCAGTATAATATGGATTTACCGCAAAAATACATGCTTGTATTTACCAGCCGACTGATCCAGCACGTTTTAATTGTGCGACAGTAATGACATAAATAACAGCGTGGTGGAGTAGCGTCTGAAAGTGTTTTTCATGAGCTCACTATATAGTCCTCTATATGCTGTAGTAATTCCTTATATAGTGAGTAGGGAGTAGTGAACGAGTGAGTGATTTCGGACACAGGGTTGGAGTACTCCACAAGTCACAAATTACATGTTCAACAGGAAGTTGCATCATCTGAATTTTCTGAAGATCACACGAAGAAGCAAAGTGCACTCTCTCATTCTTTAAAAGAAAAAAAAATTCTATATTTATAATACTGTTTGATTGACAAGGTCACTTTGAAAAAACAACTGTCTTAAAGCAATTTTAAAACTGAAAGTAAACCATTAATTAAAAATAAATCATTAGAATGTCCTCGAAGTCTTTGATACCATTTAAAAACATTGTGTATTCGCTAAAAAGAAATGAAAAAAAAAAACCCTCCACACTTCCTCATTTAAGAGCAAAATGCAGCAATTAAACCTTGAAACAAAATGAAATATTGTTGCTTGAGATTTGATTTTAAAAATGTTTAACTTTTAAGATTAAGAATTGAATTTAATTAGACAAGGCACAAGTCCTGCCGACTTGGTTTCTACTGGCTCACAAGTCTCAGGTTCATGAACTCACATGTCAAAGTTCACCGAGAAGCGAAAGCATCCACTATCAGAGACAAATATACACCAGATTTTTAAATTATACAGTATATATCATATTCATCTGCTTCTTTAGCTGAAAAAGCAAAGAAACTCAGATTTCAGGCTGCCATAGCAACAGGTCAAAACCCCCAAACCTATAAATGCTGAGTAGAAATAATTCAACCTTGAAAATCAAACCATGGATAAATACAAACAGAAACTTTCCAAACTCCAATCTAATCCATTGTGAAACTGTTAAGCAATAACAATTTCTGCGGCAAGATGCAAAGCAAAGCAACGTCTGGCATCGATTATCAAGCGATGCATTCAAGGGCGATGTAAGATATTTCCGTTCTTGTTTTGTTTCTAATGTGAAGGTCCTAAAAGCACCAAGTCTGAGGTATATATTTACTTCACTACACTCCCTATTCTCTCAGAGTCTGAATATAAATTCACAAAATGATACAAAGCTTTAAAAAAAAGTCAGCTCTGCTTCTCCAGACGTTTTCTGGGAAAATTCTTGCCAAGGACACATTTTGAACATTAGGTACCATTAGTACATTACTCAGCTCTTTGCAGTCTGGCCATCTGTTGAGTATAATTCCACAGATGCAAATATTAGTGCACCCTCTTTCCTTCCCATGAGGCTGACTGAGGAACTAATCAGTATTTATTGACCTTCAGTGGTGTGATGCATTAAACAGAAACGGCCAGAGAGACGCAGAGTTTTCTCATAATCTGGCAGACTTTCCTGTTTGTTGCCTCTCTTTGACATATTTTCAAAAATGGAAAAAGTCTCAGAGTGTGTGTACACACACAATACACACATACACAGTTGTGGTCACATACAGTGACATGAATGTCATCTTGGATATGAATGTCATGGCAATATTTGGGCTTTCAGTCATTTCTTTGAACTGTTCTTTTTCTGTGGCAGAATGATTGTACAGCATACAGGTTTAATTAAAAAAAACACTAGAATTTGGTGCACAAGTTTTAATTTTCTTTGGGTTTTCTGAAATCAACACAGGGTCAAAATTATACATACAGGGCTAAAAATATACATACAGGACACCTAATATTTGGGTAAAATGCCTCTTTGCAAGATTCACCTTGACCAAACATTTTTGTTTACCATGAACAAGCTTCTGGCAGAATTCTGGTTGGAAATTTCATGACTCTTCATGGTAGAATTGCTAGAGTTCAATTAATTTTTTTTTTCCTTGGCATGGACTTGACTTATAAGAACGGTCCATATATTTTCAATAGGGTTGAAGTAAGGACTTGTTTTAAGCTTAATATTCACCTGCTTTATCCTCCACAACCAGCTCTGATGCGTGTTTGGGTTCATTGTCCTGTTGTAACTCCCAAGTCCCAAGTCGTGTTCAAGTTTCTGACGTTTTATGCTGAAGAATTCTGAGGTAGTCCTCCTTCTTCATTATTCCATCCACTTTGTGCAATGAACCAGCTCCACTGGCAGCAAAACAGCCCCAGAGCATGATGATCCTACCACCACCACCAGCTGGTACAGTGTCCCTCTGTACATGGTGGTCACTGTGGCCAAACAACTCAATCTTTGTCTCATCTGACCATACAGCTTTCCTCCAGAAGACTTTTTCTTTGTCTGTGTGGTCAGCTTCAAACTTGAGTTAAGCTTGAAGGTGTCAATTTTGGAGCAGGGGGGTATTTCTTGGATAGTAGTCTCTTAGTCCATGGTGATCTGAACTGTAGACAGTGATCCATCAGCTTCCAGTTCATGGCAGGGCTGTGCCATGGTGGTTCCCAGGTTGTTCCTGACCATCCAAACCAATTTCCTTTCAGCTTAGGGTGACAGTTTGGGTTTTCTTGAAGTAAAATGGCTTGGCAAAGTGACTACACCTCACAATAACTTGGATACGATTGTTTGAACTGATCTTAGAATTTGCAGTTGTTTAGAAATGGCTCCAAGAGACATTCCGGAGTTGTGTACATCGGTGATCCTCTTTCTCAGATCTGCACTGAGCTCCTTGGACTTTCCCATTTTACTGTGTGTTGGTCAATCCAATGAGTGCTGTAAACAAACCCTTTTTATGAAGGCACAGAGAAGCTACCAGCTGTAGTCAATCATGATCACTAACAGGAAGTTAAGAGACCTCAGTCTTGGCAAGATAAGAGACATTTTGGAAGTTTCAGCATCTCTGAGTTAATAATCTAAGTGAGCGTATGTCAGTTTTTGACCCTGGATGTATAATTTTGACCCTGTGTTGATTTCAGAAAACCCAAAGAAAATTAAAACTTGTGCACCAAATTCTAGTGTTTTTTTAAATTAAAGCTGTATGCTGTACAATCATTCTGCCATAGAAAAAAACAGTTCAAAGAAATGACTGAAAGTCCAAATATTGCCATGACATTCATATCCAAGATGACATTCATGTCACTGTATGTAAACTTCTGACCACAACTGTATATATACATAGATTAAAGCAAAAAAAAAAAAATCTGACTGAAAAAAAAAAGCTCCATGTCATTGGCCCCTACCACATCAGCGATGCGTCAAATTTTAAACGCCGTGTTGTCCATTATCCCCTAAGCCCCTACTTATAGTACATTTACATAATTTTAACAATGACTAAAGCTAAGGCAAGACTTGACCATTGTCATTACTGGCTATTCATGATAAAACATCAAGTTTTCAGCACAAAGTGCAAATTTATTTCAACAATACTTTAGTAATGCACAGCAGTGGTTAAGAGAAAAGTGCAAGTGCAGTCGAACTTGAACCATGCTTTCAAAAGGGTGGAACAGAAAGAAAAATAAGAAAATCTGTTGAAATAAAGCCAGGAAACAAGAAAAGTAAAGTGAAAGTTCACTTTTTCTGCTTCTTCGCAGTGAAGCCAAAGGCATCTAGTTTGGCAACACCTGATGCCTGTTTTTGTTTCTTTTTCCTTGGCACAGCAGCAGGAGCTTGCCATTATCACCCATTTCATTTCGCCAAGCCCATCTCCACTTATTCTTTATCGTTTTGTCGATGTCTGCCACATCTGTGCCTTCTTTTAAAAGAAGCGCGTCCATGCTGGCAAAACCGAAAGTAATTTGACGCGCTCTAGTGATGGAAATCGAAGGGCCTATGTCAGGTGAAATATGGCCTTATACGCAGTACTCGAGTTGAGGGGGGATGTGGGGGGAGGCATCCCCCTTCTGAAATAAAAATCTCAAATCATCCCCCTTATATAACGGTCATCCCCCCCATCACATCCCTTGGGCCATTTTACCAATTAATGTGGAAATTAGCCTACTATTATTTTAACAAATAATACTACTATTTCAACATTAGAGGCTTTGCGCAGTGATAGCCTACATGTAGCCGGATAAAAAAGACGCATATTTATTTATTCGGTTGCACCTCTCATTCACATCTATACGGAGGTTTCAGTCACTGAAAACAGCTACTTTTGCAAACTCGGGGCAGAGTGGAGATTTCTGAAAACTCCATCTTCAGACACTTGTGTAAATCGGGAAAACGAAGCAACAATGGACGAGAGGGCGCGCGTGAATATAATGAGTCATACAGTAGGTGTGAATCTTTCACCGAATGCCAATTGTCCCGGTTCTTCATGAAATCGCACGCACAGATTCATTAGGTTAACTTTCAAATAACTGTTCTTGTGCACTTGCGACAACGGAGCCACTTTCCTGAATTTTGAGCTTTGGAGTATTCACTTCTTTATCTATTTAATCAATTAATTTGTCACATACATTAAATTACTAATGTAAACCATTAGTAGCCTATTTAAGCAATAGCTGTTTTTTCCACTGTTTTCCAACCTTTTGTGCTTAGTGAATGAGACACTTCATTACACTCCACTGACCAACATCCAATTCCGGACTTTTTTGAAAATGTAAAATATAGGCCTACGAGATGTTTTTTTGGGACTTAATTCGCGTTGGTCCTTCACTATTAATTTTTGAGACTGACGAGGCACTAAATACTGTGAAATTATTTTCTCCTTACTATGAAGTTTGGCATCTTAAATAAGTGTCGGGAAATCTTGCAGCCCAACTCTGCAGCCTCCAATGTTTAAGCGAACTGCTGAAACCATAATGTTTAAAGATTAAATCGTAGGCTAATCAAACCAAAGAAAAGCACAGCCTTTCCAGAACGTTGTCTGCCGAAGCCTGTTTAACCTACAAAAGGCTTAATAGCATAGATCTTGCTGCAGCTTCAACAGGGCTGTTTAGATTTTTCACCTGATCGCCTTTCAATAGGCAAATATTATTATTATTATTATTATTATTACTACTACAATAGGCCTAGTATTAGTAGTAGGCAAGTAGTTGCCTAGTAGTAGGACAGCCAGATTGTTTCATCAGTGGAGCCGCCGTTAAAAGGAAACTGATGCGGAGCGCCGCGGCTCGCCTCGGGGTGAATCGCGTCCCGAGGCGCGGGGCTGGCCCGCCCTGGCAGCGCTGTTTCGTTGGGGAGAGGGCAGAGCTTGCTGGCTGCCAAGTTTGGGGAGGCTGGGACCTCCCCTGGCCGAGTTACGAGCGTGCAAAGTCGGGCTGGAGCCGCCGATAGAAACGAAACTCAAGCCGAGCACCGCGGCTCGCTGCCTACGCCCAGCCTCCCCGGGACTAGACAGTAGCGTAGGCTGTATTTATTTATTTATGCCTATCTAACGCAACAACTTATTCCTTTACATATACTCAAACATGGCACAAGAAAGGGTTCAACAACAGGCAATCACAGCAGCTTGGTGAAGTTCTAAATCACATCGGTGTCAGACCTATGGGCCTACCCCTTTTTTTTTTCCTCAGATCTGCATCACTCTCATTATTGACCTTTAGCGCTCCCAGTTGACGGAAATCCGTCGTAGCAACGGAAAACTTTAATCCATGTATATAGCTAGCTAGAGTGGAAATCCATGCCATCATTACAGTGTACGCCAAGTTGTGTAAATTAGGTCTCATGTGAAGGGAAGAGAAATTTGTGGATGGCACATTCACACTCCAGTAAAGGGAAACACGCCAGCAGGTGGATGATTTGGAGGTGTGGTTATCTTCCGCAACATCAAAACATTTTCGTGGAGTTCCAGACTTCAGAGAACATGATTTTTGATGGCTTGACTGAACGATGAACGTGTACCACCACAGGGAACCTGATCATAAGTACAAGGTAACGTATCTCAAACACTAAACCACCGGACAATGAAATGTGTATCTTTATTTCCATAAGATAGATGGGTGTGGCAGCGGGGGCGTGGTAGAGCGTTGGCTGTGAACAGCGAGGAGGCAGGCTAAACCAGCAGGTAACATGTGATGATGTGCACCTGTGTCGAATTACAGGCCGTCTATTAACCTGTGTCTCTGTGTGTCTTTCAGACAGTCAGGAACGAGACAGAGAGCTGCGTCACCTCACGTGTGTGTTTATAGTTGCGTGTTAGTTGTCACTGAAAAGTGAAAAATAAAAAGAACACACCTGTTCTGAAGCCAGCTTTCAGTTCCTCTGTTTCCCCAAGTTAGAGAGTTGTTACAATGGGTTTTTATCCAGCACGTATTTTTCTCCTTGCTCGACGTTGCCTACCTGGGTTTTGACCCCTACTATGGACCTTGGTTCTGTCTTGATTAAATAACATTTTTAAATCTATTTATTATTAATCTTAGCTGGGCGGCACGGTGGTGTAGTGGTTAGCGCTGTCGCCTCACAGCAAGAAGGTCCTGGGTTCGAGCCCCGGGGCCGGCGAGGGCCTTTCTGTGCGGAGTTTGCATGTTCTCCCCGTGTCCGCGTGGGTTTCCTCCGGGTGCTCCGGTTTCCCCCACAGTCCAAAGACATGCAGGTTAGGTTAACTGGTGACTCTAAATTGAGCGTAGGTGTGAATGTGAGTGTGAATGGTTGTCTGTGTCTATGTGTCAGCCCTGTGATGACCTGGCGACTTGTCCAGGGTGTACCCCGCCTTTCGCCCATAGTCAGCTGGGATAGGCTCCAGCTTGCCTGCGACCCTGTAGAAGGATAAAGCGGCTAGAGATAATGAGATGAGATGAGATTAATCTTAGCTTTTGTGCTGCGTCTGCCATACTAATCCTCCGTGAATGATAGAAGTGATAATGTATTAATATAAACCTGTGATTTGCAGTTGCACTCCTGTACGAGCTGCTGTTATAAAAAGATAATTAATAATTCCAACCAATCAGAATCCAGAATTCAGCAGCGCTGTGGTATAAATCTCCTTATAAATTTTAGATGTTTGTTCCTTCCTGTTGCTTTTTCTTTCTGCACTCATATAAATGTGAAAACAACCTTTACTTCCTGTCTTTTCAAAGATTTTTCTTGCGAAGTCTTGCCAATTTCCTAGTCATGCATTTCTGAGACTTTAATATTCTCTGTCTGTTTTGTGAGATTCCTCTTCTTTATCCTGTTTAATTATTCAAATTCTCTCAGCAGCAGCAGCAGGATGCATGCTATACTGTATCTTCAACCTCAGTCAAGTAGTCCTGAAGCCATATCGTCTTTGTTCTGGTCTCTAGGGAACTTCAGAAGCCAGAAAAAAGGAAGAAAATGCCTCATACCCTGGCTCTGGTCTTTGTTTTCGGGCTGGAGACGTAGCAACAGCTCTGTGGCAGTGCAGAAGAACTCGCTGTGCTTTGGGCTGTTTGATTGCTGCATTGTGTTAGAAATCAATTTGTCTCTATTTCTCCTCGAACCCAGGTTGGTGTCAGGGCTGGTATCAGGAGAACGCCACATGCAGCTCAATTTAGAGCGCTAATATTTCTCTTTTCAAGGCCACTGCTTTTAACGCTGTGCTCATCCTGACCAGATCAATGTGAGAAAAAAAGATATGTGGAAAAGTGTTTCATCTATTTATTTCTTGTTTACTGCTCACAAGCTTACTTACAATACAAACCTTATGACAAACATCTCCACTACAGCAAGGTCATGGAATAATTACATTTCTCCGGAAATGTATTAAATTAGATGGGATTAAAAAATTTGAGCTTTGTAAGTTTTAAATACATCATGTAGAAAAAAAAACCCCGATAAAACTTGATTCAACACCAAGATCCTGATTTACAAAAGGTCTCTGATACCTCTTTTTGACCAACAGAGAATGGGTTCTGTTCTTGTTCTGTTTCGACCAAATATACATCAGTTAGAACCTGAAAAGTTTGAGGTTTCCAGCTAGAGCTAAAATATAGCTGGCTTTTTCAAAGTGAACCATGATGACATCAATGGGCGTGCCATTAGTTTGGAGAACGCAACGGAAAAGGACACATCTTCAGAAAAAAATGGACCGAAAACAAATATCTGCAATGACAGAACAGAAGTTTGGAGATAGTTAATGTGCTCCACCATTTTGCTGCTACTGTTTACTCCTTTAATGCATTGTGCCACACCCTCTGTTCATGATGTATCCTTGATTACAATGGTTTCGCTCAAAACTGGTGAAAACATGGGCTGGAGTGGGTTCTTGACCAGAACCGGTTCAAGAACCCACTCCCTGTTGGTGGAGAAGGTCTCTGAGTGTGGCTTGATCAAATGAAATTTGAAGCGTGCATACCTTAAAATGAAACGTACAATGCAGGGTGAAAGCAAATTAAAATAATTTTGCCCCTGAAGAAGTATTTACTAAAACTGAAAGTCATTTCAGGGACAGAGACTGAACGTGCAGATTAGTGCGAGTGAAGGGCGTTTTAAATTTGCAGAAATCCGTTTCTGTCATTTCGGGGGAAAAAAAAGAATAAAATATTTTAAAAAGGGTACTTCGAAAAGTTCTCGGCCTCACCCAGAAAAGGTCACAGGAGAAAGACTGTTCTTGCATTATTTTTCTACATAGTGTCCTTTAACGTCAAGGCACTTGGTCCAGCAATGTTCAAGCATCTTGAGCCTCCAGATCCTCCTCAGCAGCATGGATGACTTCATCATCATCATCATCACCATCATCATCATCATCATCACTCTGAAAATGGCGACCACATGAGTGGGATTTCAGTTGAGGAAACAGATAGAAGTCAGACGGTGCCAGATCATGTGAGTAAGGTGTATGGGGCAACAGTTCAAAGCCCTGTTTGGCTGTTTCTGCCCCCCATGCTGTGTGGACAGGAGCATCATCCTGGAGCAACATCATGCCAGCTCCAAGCTTTCTTTCCTCTCCTTTTGATTTGATCGCTTCTTTCATTTGAGTTTTTGTGGACAGTGATATAATGCTTTATAATATATGTATATCATTTATAATTCATACCGTATAATAACTCACCTCTGTCTGACAGAGAGAAATCTGACCTCTCTGCTGTATCGTCCTGTTTACGACCCTGCTCCTCCTGTAACCTTTGCACCGTCAGAGCTTCTTTGTTTTCTGTCATTTGTCACTTTGAACCATTACAGTCTATCAGTTTTTATTTATTTATTTATCGTACATTCAATACTGCCACTTTTGTGCAGTTTTTAACTTCATTTATCACAATTTTTGTTTTTAGCACTATTAAAATAATTCAAATTCAATCCTAATTTTTTAAACTGCGCTCACTAAATTCGGAATTCAATGCTAAACAACGTACTTTTTACAGAATTAAAATATGTTTATTTGTTCTTGAGATATTACAAATCAAAGGTTGAAAAAAACGGCTTAATTTTTAGAAAACTGCCGTAATATTCTGTATGAGGGTCACCTGGTCCAAACTGGGCCTCATTAACCAATGAGATCAAATGTTTTTTTTTCTTCATAACTTTATTTTTCAAGATATTTAGATGGAAATTGGCAGCACATAGATGGTTGTATACGGAATACAAAGTTTGAAAAATTAGTAAAAACTAATTATGCAAATAGTGTTGAATTAGTATTAATTATGCTAATTACAGAGGTGCTTGAAAGTTTGTGAACCCTTTAGAATTTTCTATATTTCTGTATAAATATGACCTAAAACAACAAATGAGACAAAGAATTGTATTTCTCAAAAGTAGGGCTGACTAGTGTTTATATGAAAGAATATAAATGATAATATTCACAGCTTTCAAAGTGAACCTCGAAAAAATTGTCTGATCCACATCCAATAAACAATTCACATTAACTGAATTTAAATTGAGACTCGCATTTCTGACTTCCGTTTTTTTTTTAATCTCATTCCGACCACTGAGATCTCAATATTTTTCATCAAAACAACTCCAGTTACAGTGGTGCTTGAAAGTTTGTTCTGTACGGAAGAACGGGCTAAAATTCCTCCAAGCCGGTGTGCAGGACTGATCAATCATTACCGGAAGCGTTTAGTTGCAGTTATTGCTGCACAAGGGGGTCACACCAGATACTGAAAGCAAAGGTTCACATACTTTTGCCACTCACAGATATGTACTATTGGATCATTTTCCTCAATAAATAAATGACCAAGTATAATATTTTTGTCTCGTTTGTTCAACTGGGTTCTCTTTATCTACTTTTAGGACTTGTGTGAAAATCTGATGTTTTAGATCATATTTATTCAGAAATATATAAAATTCTAAAGGGTTCACAAACTTTCAAGCACCACTGTATATTCTAAAATAGTTTTTTATTGACATGAATCAGTTTGATTTGAAAAAATAAGTAGGTAAAGCTATGAAAACTCACTTCAAAGTCTCCCGTGAATCATAACATCAAAACTAGCAGAGGGAAAATTGTGCTGAATCTTTCATCAGAAACAGGGACAGCGAGAGAACATCCCTATAAAAGTTATCTGATTAATATTCACAAGTAATCCAGTGGGAAACCGATCAGGAGAGAGAGAGAGAGAGAGAGAGAGAGAGCGCCTGACCGCTTTCCTGTGACTCAAAAAGAAAAGCACTGGCAGTTTCTCGGCATCACGTGAGCAGTTTTTACTCTGTTGTACCGACTTCAACCTGCCGTTACTCCCAAAGTACTGAACAGATCTTTATGAGAAACATTTCTTTGGAAAGCAGAAATTATAAGCTTTTTAATGATAGTATTCATGATAGAAAATATTCAAGAGTTAAGCAATGACAGATTTGGAAACTTAGACGATCATCTACATGGACAATTTTCACAGCACAGCCAGCGAGCGTCTGATACGCCCATATATATGTATATTGTATCGTCAGCTTGTTCATGGGATCTTTTTTCCCCCTAAACTCTATTTTATGTTCTACAGTGTGTCTTTTTTCTTTTCGCGTGTCTGATAACTTGCTGTTGGAACAAAATAATTTTCCAGCTTGGGATCAGTAAAGTAAATCGATCTGTCCACCCGGTTATGATGCAAAACGGGAGTTCCGCCCCTTGTTTCTGGGTGAGGCCGAGAACTTTTTGAAGTACCCTCCTACTTTATAAAGTACATGCCAGTAAATGTAATGCAAATAATAAAAGCAAATTATAGAATACAGTGAAAAAAAGTTTGAACTGTTTGTAATGCTTGGTTCACACATTGGTGTTTCAGCCTTGTGTATGTACGGCGTATCAGGATATGAGGCAGTGAGAAAGGAACGTCACAGGATTGCCAGCTAATGTACTGTAGCTAATATTCTAGGATGCGTAACACGATCTCCTTGTACGCAAGGGTGCGGCGTATTTTTAAGTCTGCGCTTAAAAATCCGTAGCAGCTTTGATACGTCACACATACGCCGTAAAAACGAAAGCTACGCAGCAGTGACACAGCGGGAATGTTGCTTTAACACCTATTACGCTGTGCGAACGCTTTAGTTGACATGTGTCTGATGAAGGTGGCTCCAAGCTGGGTGGATGGATGCGGCTGATGTCTTCGGTCCTGATTTCTTCACTGGCACGATGCTTTCTTGACTCTGATGAATGACAATGAAAGCAGCGTGAACACCGCAGGTACGCAGCAGCAACATCACACGTAAGAACGAAACGGTTACGCCGTGGCAACGCATCATATGCCACGCATACGCCTCAGTACGCCATAACTTTACGTCCCCATACAAACCCCAGATACGCCACAAGTAACGCCACGCACGTCACAGGACTTTTTGTCCAAAATACGCCTCATTCCTTGGTGTTTGACCCACACGAGATACAAGACAGTGTGACACAAGCATGAAATCAGTGAGAAAGTGAAATAATATCCTTGGTCTTGCAATCCAACAGGTTTCCTCTTTGTCGAAGAGTAGAGTGTAGTGTAAATGTGTAAATTTCTGATTTTCTTTGATCTGCAATTTTGTGCATGGTGCTCAAGGATCCCCATAATTCAGGGCCTTGTTTTTTTTTTTTTTAGATAAAAAAAAAAAAATCACATGGAACAGATGGAACATTTGGCTTTTGAGTATCCAAAAAAGAGAAGAAGAAGAAAAAGAAGTAGACCCATTCCCATCATAATCCATCAAATGCAGACAAAGGAGGTGATTTTGTGTTAATGATAAAGAACGATGTGAGAGCGTAATGCATTAGCACCAAAGCTGCCGATGAAGAAATCAGCGTGACTACTCGACTCCTTACAAGAGCTTTTATCCCCCTAAAAACCCCAGTGGCTGATTCATCAAGCAAAGCACAGCAAGCTGAGAAATATCTCTCACATCATTCGGTGACTGTGCTTCAGTCATTTAAAGAGCCATTAGCTCCGAGTCTCTCTGCTCCGCGGCTCGGCTCAGTCCTTCAGCAAAACCCCAAACCCCTGAAAGCAGGAAAAAGCACTTTTCTGCTTCATCAGGACACTAAGTCCACCGGAAAAGACATCCAAACACCAAACAGCTCACTCCAGCAACACGCTGGGTTCAGGGAGGAAATGTCACACACACACACACATCAGCTTTGACAGTAGTGCAGCTGCAAAATCACAGCCTAATTAAAAGCTCTAATTAAAAGTTCTAATACGTTGTCGTTTCTCTAGTACCGGCTCATTCACAGGGACTCACACGACAGACGCTTCACAGAAACTGATTTTAAAAAAAAAAATCACTGATGGTGAAATTTTCTGTAAGAGACGTTTATTTAACTCCTTATTTGTGGAAGGAGTCTCCAGTGTCAGCGCTTCGTAACAATCAGAGCCGAAGCTGTAACTTTAAGTTTTCCGACATCTTCAGGACAGAGGAGTTTACACTACTTTGTCGTTTCTCGGTAACGACGCTGGCATGTTAAGATGCGTTTTCTATTATTATTATTATTATTATTATTATTAACTTCGAGAGAGAATAGCAAGAGCGAGGCTGGTGAAGGAAAGGACGTTTATCGCTGCTATAACATCAGTCAGAACAAGAACCGACGTGTTTCATGAACAGTAAATGTAAAATGGTTGGTGTGGGATGAGAGGAATACAACAGCTCAGGACATGCTGTAACAGGAAAATAATCAACTTCCGAGTGGAAGCAGTAACTCCGCCTCATCACACCACTCTGTCTTTGATACTTTTCTTATTTAAAGGTCCCATGGCATGAAATTTTCACTTTCTGAGGTTTTTTAACGTTAAAATGAGTTCCTCTGACCTTCTTAAGTCACCCCAGTGGCTAGAAATGTCATAATGTGTAAACTAAACGATGCCCACCCTTTGTCAACATTTGAGAATGGTGCGTTAAAATGGCGCGTTGATAGGCTCTTCCCTTTACTACGTCAGCAAGGGAGATGATCCCCATGCCCCCCCCGGATTCCCACCCACTGTATGGATTGCCCGCCCAGCTCAAAAGTTGCCACCATAGATACGTCACTTCAATTTTGTAGTGAGGAGACCATAGAGGACACAACATGGCACCACCTAAGCGAGCGAAACATGGAAATTGCGCTGTACATGGATGTGACAACACAGAAAGGAGTCTGTTTTTACTGCCGACGGGAGAGCCCCTGAAGACGCAGCGGCTTAATTTTATTTACTCCAATAATCCGCCGTCGAGTCTACCTAAGACGGTGTATGTTTGTCGGAAGCATTTTCCTGAGGAATGTTTCCACAACTTGGGACAGTACAGGGCAGGTTTTGCACATCAACTGTCACTGAAGCCTGGGTCCGTACCAAGCATCCCTGCCGCATCAGCCACAAACACCGAACAAGTAAGTGTATAACTGGTTGTTTTGCCGTGTTTTAAAATCGGTGCGTTAGCCTAGCAATGGCTACATTAGCTGTGCAGCTAACCGCTTCCTGCAGTTAGCCAGGTACTCTGCGCTACAAAACCAGGGTTGGACTCCGGGTCAAAAGCGAAAGCTTGGACTGTTGCTTGACCTGCCATTGCTACTGTTCACACACAGGTAGCATGCCCGCAGCTTGGTCAAGCCCCTCCCCCTCCCCCCATGGCCCGCCCCCACCCTCTACCCTTCCCCGCCTCCATGCTTCTCATTAGCAAAACGACGCACTGGGAAAAGGGCTGAAATGGAGCTTTCTCCCAGGAGGCTATATCTACGTGCCGAGGGTTCATTTCGAGAAAGGCTGTGGATATAACATCTGGAAACCTCCACGAGCCCGTTTAAAGCATCAACAAACCACCATGCCATGGGTCCTTTAAAAAAAAAAAAACTTTTTTTTTAAATTGTTCTTTTTTTGACACAACTTCTAACGATTGGTTTTTATTTGAAGACAAACAGGGAAGTCAGCAAAAGTGATGAATGGAGGTGTGACGGTGATGTAATGCAGCAATGATGTCAGTAATGATGCCATTTTTAAAAGAATTAATTCATTTTTAAGCTAAAGCTGAAGCGCAGAGGACACTGCCTGAAAAAAAGTGCTGAATTAACGTCTTGTATTATCAGATCGAAAATGTTTTTTAAATCATTTCAGTTTATATACAGTACTGTGCAAAAGTCTTAGCCCCCCTATTTTTTTTTATACAAACGTTTTTACAGATTTCTATTTTATGACTTCTATATTATCGAGTCACAACATTACAAAAACATTTTTGAGTTTGAAACGCTCGTTTGTTTGTTTTCCAGCACAAAATTAAATGTTACAGGAAAAATTTTGTATCCAAGCACATAAGAGAGCACTTTTCAGATTAAAAAAGAAAACACAAGTGCGACTGTCAAAGTGTCCAGAAGAACTGTGGCTGGTTCTGTAAGATAATCAGTAAAACCTACAGCTCATTTCCGCATAAAACTGCACTCACTGTACCTCAGACTACTATTTTTAATTAATTAATTAATTAATTAATTAATTAATTAATTAATTAATTAATTATTTTTTTTTAAGCAAAAGGTCATCTCACACCAAATATTGACTTTGTGTCATTTATTATGGCTTACTGATCACTGTTTATAGTATTTTTTTAATGTTGAAACATTTCATTTCATTATTTTTAAGCCATTTTTGGTCGACAGCATTTCTTTTCACGTGCCTTAGACTTTTGTACACGACTGTATATTTTTAATTTGTGTACATAATATTAGACGAAAAATATTGAAAAAACTATTGCTTCAACAGAACACAATATAATTTCAGATATATTTTTTTGTTTAATCACATGGAATATGGAGAAACATAAATCTGACATCTATTGAACTGAACGTGTTTAATCACGTGATCATTCTCACACTGATTTCCTGTCACTGAGCTAAAAATGCTCCGTTGATGATTTTCACTTCTTGCTGAAGTGTGCAACAGAAGCCTGCCAATATTTTTGGATTTCAGTTTCCCTGCTGTGTTTTTTTCCCTCATTGCAATATCTCGAGACCTTTCACCAGTTTTATCAGCGACCGCACCAAGATCTCACACACTGCAGGTGCAGAAAATGAATCTTTACGAACATATTTAACCCTATGGGTTTTCTATGCTTAAGACATTTTGTCAAAAATCCAAAAGTAGCTTGGTGCTCCAGAGTTCCCCAAAATTTTCAGAAACATTCTGAAACACCTTCCACGCAAATGTCCTGTTCAACTTCTGGACCATGAAATTCCTTCCTTTACCGTGGCTTCAGCTGGAAAACATCGATCTCAAATCCTTCACTTTGACCTTTCACATGCAAAACATTTCAGGGAGAAAAATCTGAATTAATGAGTTAATTGAAAATGTACAAGTTAATAAAACCCACATTCTTTCACCGGTACATTACTTTAGAAAACTGCCGATGAAAAAATAAAACAAGTTCAGACATGAAAGTATTTTAAAACTGTTTTTTGTTGTCCTCACCTGAACGATTGTTGGGCGAGGTCCGGACCGGAGAGATGGAAGGTGTGCGTGAGGAAGAGTATGGTCGCTGTCTGTCTCTTTCTATCGTTGAAGCAGAGCCAATAAAGTGATACTGTGAGTAACCATCCTGCGAGGAAATCAATGAGAGAGAGAGAGAGAATGAGAGAAAGACAGAGTGAGAGAGACAGAGACAGAGTGAGATAGATAGATAGAGAGAACAAGAGATAAACAAGAGAGAGAGCAAGAGAGAGAAAGAGAATGAGAGAGAGAAAAACGAGAAAGAGTGAGAGAGAACAAGAGAGAATGAGAGTGAGAGACAGAACAAAAGAGAGAGAGGGTGAAAGAGAGAAAGACAGAGTGAGAGAGAGAACAAGAGAGAGAGCGAGAGAAAGAACAAGCGAAAGAGAGAGAAGACAGTGAGAGATAAAGAGTGAGAGAGAGAACAAGAGAAAGAGAGAGAAAGAATGAGACAGATAGAGAGAGAACAAGAGAAAGAAGAGAGAGAGAGTGAGGGAGAGAGAGAGGGATAGCGAGAGAGAGAGAGAGAGAGAAGGAGAGCGAGAGAGAGAGACAGAGTGAGTGTGAGGGAGAGCGAGAGAGAGAGAGTAAGGGAGAGAGAGGGAGAGCAAGAGAGACAGAGAGTGAGAAAGACAGAGACAGAGAGAGAAGGAGAGACAGAGAGAGAGAGTGAGGGAGAGAGAGAGAGAAGGAGAGTGAGAGAGACAGAGTGAGAGAGATAGAGAGTGAGAGAGAGAAGGAGAGAGAGAGACAGAGTGAGAGAGAGAGAGAGAGAGAGAGTGAGAGAGAGAAGGAGAGAGTGAGAGCAAGAGAGAGAGTAAGGGAGCGAGAGGGAGAGCGAGAGAGAGAGACAGAGAGCGAGAAAGACAGAGAGTGAGAGAGAGGAGAGAGAGACAGAGAGAGAGAGTGAGGGAGAGAGAAAGAAGGAGAGTGAGAGAGAGAGACAGAGTGAGAGAGAGAGTGAGGGAGAGCGAGAGAGAGAGAGTGAGGGAGAGTGAGAGAGACAGAGAGTGAGAGAGATAGATAGTGAGAGAGAGAAGGAGAGAGAGAGAGAGACAGAGTGAGAGAGAGAGACCGAGAGGGAGAGAGAGAGAGAGAGAGAGAGAGATTCATAGTCAAAACTCTTGAAGTGCCAGGATCTGGAAATTTAGTTCACCGTTGATGGAAAGAGAATACAGTATTCTCTTGTCCTCAATAAGATTTGATCAGAAATGTAGCAGGGAAGGAGCAGAACACAAAACCAACCGCAGAGTAACTGAGACAAAATCAAGTGTTATTTTATTGATTAACACGATAAATAACAGCCTGTGAGGAGAATTCTCATAAAAACAATTTACAATTTTTGTGAACAAAATGTCTCTCATCTCATCTCATTATCTGTAGCCGCTTTATCCTGTTCTGCAGGGTCGCAGGCGAGCTGGAGCCTATCCCAGCTGACTACGGGCGAAAGGCGGGGTACACCCTGGACAAGTCGCCAGGTCATCACAGGGCTGACACATAGACACAGACAACCATTCACACTCACATTCACACCTACGCTCAATTTAGAGTCACCAGTTAACCTAACCTGCATGTCTTTGGACTGTGGGGGAAACCGGAGCACCCGGAGGAAACCCACGCGGACACGGGGAGAACATGCAAACTCCACACAGAAAGGCCCTCGCCGGCTACGGGGCTCGAACCCGGACCTTCTTGCTGTGAGGCGACAGCGCTAACCACTACACCACCGTGCCGCCCTGAAAGGAGTGTGTGTCTAAAATTGCAAGCAAACAAATGTTTGGCTTAATTTACATGTTTCTATCTTTAAAGTGCAAAACGGAGGGCGGAGTCAATGCAAATGTGCTTGTTTTGTACCCACCTCTGATTTAACACAGAACTGTTTTCAGAAAGTTGTGGGTTTTTTCCCCCCATCTCGAGTACGCGCTTTATTTCGATCAGGGTTGCGGTGGCTCTGGAGTCCATCCCGGGAACGCTGAGGCTCAGAAAGGGGTGAGTTTTCACACATTTTCATAATATCTTTCATTTTATTTCCCCTCTCAGGTCTGGTTAGTGAACTTAGTGGACGGAGATGTTTGCATTTATTGTCTCCGTATCACACCTTTGGCCTTCGTGGCTGTGCTCAGGATCAGAAGTGAGTCTTCACACTGTGTGAAGGCATCACCACTCCTGTGAGAGCTATCAGGAGCGTTCAACTTGACATTTTTCGTATCCTCTCGGTTCAGAAAAGGGGTTTTTGGGCAAGATCAAAGGCTTTCTGCTGCATAGCAGTTCAAAGCTGCCCCACTTTCTGCCTGCCATCCCTCCCATGCCAACACCTCTGTATCTCTGCCATACGGCCCTGCTGGCGAAGACGCGCCGCTGCTCCTGAGTGACTATTGTTGAAGATAACAACAGACAGACAGACAGGCAGCTGGGGGCAGCTGAGGGAGGAATTAAAAAAAACCAACAACAACAACAAAAAAAAAAACCAACACAGCGTCTGGTCTTCACCGAGCTTAGGCATCCGAGGAATGAAGTATGAAGTATATGTCCGGTAACTCCATCACAACACTCTGTTGTTGACTATTTTCCTATGACAGGAAACCCAACATCAGCAGAGAAACAGAGAGGAAAAGATGGATGCTGCAGAAGGTTCCACATCTCAAATTATAATTACTGTCCTCCAGTATAAGTCGTAAGTCGTTTTCCTGCTTCATTAGTGTCTCAGGTGTAATATGGCCAGGACGGATGGACACTGAAGGATGCGTTAAAGCGAGAATCTATAAATCTACCCAGTTTCACTGTTCAGCGATCAAGAGATGGTCCAATAATCCTATTTTTATCACATTTATTCCGCCCTCATGCATGAAATGTTAGCTCAGTTCTCATTTACGGTACAGATAAGACCACAAAAGAGCAAGCTGACAAAGCGGAGACAGAGCAGGACAATATTCTCTCACAGCAGTGTTTAACACTCAGGTGGAAAAATCTCTGGTTTGGTCATTTGTGCTCAGGTGAGCTGAGGGCATTGTTCATTACCCAAAGCCCAATGGTGTCACAGCGCCATCCAATTTACCAGCCTGGCTGAATGTGTCAACTTGCAGCACCGTGTCAGAGACCTGGGGCTTGGAGTCAGGAGTGTAACGTCTCTATTCCTGTTTGGACCTGCACTCTGATTTATACGCAGTGTTT
The DNA here is from genome assembly GCF_027579695.1 of Neoarius graeffei. Classification (NCBI taxonomy): domain Eukaryota; kingdom Metazoa; phylum Chordata; class Actinopteri; order Siluriformes; family Ariidae; genus Neoarius; species Neoarius graeffei. The sequence goes on from NC_083587.1 coordinate 16,323,825, forward strand.
ATTAAGCATGAATTACATGGCTGACTCATACAGTATTTGTACTCTTGTCACTCTACTCAGATTACACAAAACGTGTGTGTGTAGTTCACGCCACCGAGAGTTTCCTAGAAACGTTTTTCAACAGCATCAATTCCACAGCCTTTAAATGCAAGCACTCACATTTAAGCTAAAAAAAAAAGGAATAGATAATGCGGAATGAATGAAAAATTATGTTTTTTAAAGCCTAAACAAGATCAACTGTGAGCTACTGCTCACTTACATATCCCCCCGCTCTCGCTTATATCAGAACGCAAGCAATCAAAGGAATAGGACACTTATTATGAATGTTGACTTCAAAAAATAATTAACCCAGAAACAAGTAAATAAACAGCAGTGTCTCTCCCCAGGGATTTCAAACAGCATCCTGATAAACTGTCATTTTGAAATCGCATTTTGCTTCTTGAAATAGCGTCAAAATCCACCCTACAGTGGTGCTTGAAAGTTTGTGAACCCTTTATATTTCTGCATAAATATGACCTAAAACAACATCAGATTTTCACACAAATACGAAAAGTAGATAAAGAGAACCCAGTTAAACAAATGAGACAAAAATATTATACTTGGTCATTTATTTATTGAGGAAAATGATCCAATATTACATATCTGTGAGTGGCAAAAATATGTGAACCTTTGCTTTCAGTATCTGGTGTGACCCCCTTGTGCAGCAATAACTGCAAATAAACGTTTCCGGTAACTGTTGATCAGTCCTGCACACCGGCTTGGAGGAATTTTAGCCCATTCCTCCGTACAGAACAGCTTCAACTCTGGGATGTTGGTGGGTTTCCTCACATGAACTGCTCGCTTCAGGTCCTTCCACAACATTTCCATTGGATTAAGGTCAGGACTTTGACTTGGCCATTCCAAAACATTAACTTTATTCTTCTTTAACCATTCTTTGGTAGAACGACTTGTGTGCTTAGGGTCGTTGTCTTGCTGCATGACCCACCTTCTCTTGACATTCAGTTCATGGACAGATGTCCTGACATTTTCCTTTAGAATTCGCTGGTATAATTCAGAATTCATTGTTCCATCAATGATGGCAAGCCGTCCTGGCCCAGATGCAGCAAAACAGGCCCAAACCATGATACTACCACCACCATGTTTCACAGATGGGATAAGGTTCTTATGCTGGAATGCAGTGTTTTCCTTTCTCCAAACATAATGCTTCTCATTTAAACCAAAAAGTTCTATTTTGGTCTCATCTGTCCACAAAATATTTTTCCAATAGCCTTCTGGCTTGTCCACGTGATCTTTAGCAAACTTCAGATGAGCAGCAATGTTCTTTTTGGAGAGCAGTGGCTTTCTCTTTGCAACCCTGCCATGCACACCATTGCTGTTCAGTGTTCTCCTGATGGTGGACTCATAAACATTAACATTAGCCAATGTGAGAGAGGCCTTCAGTTGCTTAGAAGTTACCCTGGGGTCCTTTGTGACCTCGCCGACTATTACACACCTTGCTCTTGGAGTGATCTTTGTTGGTCGACCACTCCTGGGGAGGGTAACAATGGTCTTGAATTTCCTCCATTTGTACACAATCTGTCTGACTGTGGATTGGTGGAGTCCAAACTCTTTAGAGATGGTTTTGTAACCTTTTCCAGCCTGATGAGCATCAACAACGCTTTTTCTGAGGTCCTCAGAAATCTCCTTTGTTCGTGCCATGATACACTTCCACAAACATGTGTTGTGAAGATCAGACTTTGATAGATCCCTGTTCTTTAAATAAAACAGGGTGCCCACTCACACCTGATTGTCATCCCATTGATTGAAAACACCTGACTCTAATTTCACCTTCAAATTAACTGTTAATCCTAGAGGTTCACATACTTTTGCCACTCACAGATATGTAATATTGGATCATTTTCCTCAATAAATAAATGACCAAGTATAATATTTTTGTCTCATTTGTTTAACTGGGTTCTCTTTATCTACTTTTAGGACTTGTGTGAAAATCTGATGATGTTTTCGGTCATATTTATGCAGAAATATAGAAAATTCTAAAGGGTTCACAAACTTTCAAGCACCACTGTATGTGTTTTGTAAACAGGAAGTCGATGTGCAACAGACCTGAAAACGGTAAACATGGTATTGAACCCCAAGCTGAAATTTGGTATCAAATATCAAGCAGTTGTGACTTGTAGTTGCTGAGAAAAGTGTTACGAAAATTTTGTAAATCCACACGATATGTTTCATAAACAGGAAGTTAATGTGTGACAGACTTGAAAATGGTATACATGGTATAGAACCCCAAGCTGAAGCTTGATACCAAGCGGCTATGATTTGTGGTTGCTGAGAAATAGGGTGTTTCGGACGGACGGAGATACGGAAATATAGACTGACGGATGGACAGAGGTAAGCTAGTATAAACTTTTGGATCGAGGATATAATAATAATAATAAATATGAATTCACTCGACCCTGCTGTATATCAAGCTTTTTTTGATGCGGAAAAAATATTTTGAAACTGATGTGTAAATGATTTAACAGGCGAGTGAGCTGACTTGCCTGGAACTTAATCATCATCGTCTTCTTCTCTCAAGGGGTCGCCACAGCAGATCATCATGATGCACATACAGTGGTGCTTGAAAGTTTGTGAACCCTTTAGAATTTTCTATATTTCTGCATAAATATGACCTAAAACATCATCAGATTTTCACACAAGTCCTAAAAGTAGATAAAGAGAACCCAGTTAAACAAATGAGACAAAAATATTATACTTGGTCATTTATTTATTGAGGAAAATGATCCAATATTACATATCTGTGAGTGGCAAAAGTATGTGAACCTTTGCTTTCAGTATCTGGTGTGACCCCCTTGTGCAGCAATAACTGCAACTCAATGTTTCCACTAACTGTTGATCAGTCCTGCACACCAGCTTGGAGAAATTTTAGCCCATTCCTCCATACAGAACAGCTTCAACGCTGGGATGTTGGTGGGTTTCCTCACATGAACTGCTCGCTTCAGGTCCTTCCACAACATTTCCATTGGATTAAGGTCAGGACTTTGACTTGGCCGTTCCAAAACATTAACTTTATTCTTCTTTAACCATTCTTTGTTAGAACGACTTGTGAGCTTAGGGTCGCTGTCTTGCTGCATGTCTCACCTTCTCTTGACATTCAGTTCATGGACAGATGTCCTGACATTTTCCTTTAGAATTCACTGGTATAATTCAGAATTCATTGTTCCATCAATGATGGCAAGCCGTCCTGGCCCAGATACAGCAAAACAGGCCCAAACCATGATACTACCACCACCATGTTTCACAGATGGGATAAGGTTCTTATGCTGGAATGCAGTGTTTTCCTTTCTCCAAACATAACGCTTCTCATTTAAACCAAAAAGTTCTATTTTGGTCTCATCTGTCCACAAAACATTTTTCCAATAGCCTTCTGGCTTGTCCACATGATCTTTAGCAAACTGCAGATGAGCAGCAATGTTCTTTATGGAGAGCAGTGGCTTTCTCCTTGCAACCCTGCCATGCACACCATTGTTGTTCAGTGTTCTCCTGATGGTGGACTCATGAACATTAACATTAGCCAATGTGAGAGAGGCCTTCAGTTGCTTAGAAGTTACCCTGGGGTCCTTTGTGACCTCGCCGACTATTACACACCTTGCTCTTGGAGTGATCTTTGTTGGTCGACCACTCCTGGGGAGGGTAACAATGGTCTTGAATTTCCTCCATTTGTACACAATCTGTCTGACTGTGGATTGGTGGAGTCCAAACTCTTTAGAGATGGTTTTGTAACCTTTTCCAGCCTGATGAGCATCAACAACACTTTTTCTGAGGTCCTCAGAAATCTCCTTTGTTCGTGCCATGATACACTTCCACAAACGTGGTGTGAAGATCAGACTTTGATAGATCCCTGTTCTTTAAATAAAACAGGGTGCCCACTCACACCTGATTGTCATCCCATTGATTGAAAACACCTGACTCTAATTTCACCTTCAAATTAACTGCTAATCCTAGAGGTTCACATACTTTTGCCACTCACAGATATGTAATATTGGATCATTTTCCTGAATAAATAAATGACCAAACATAATATTTTTGTCTCATTTGTTTAACTGGGTTCTCTTTATCTACTTTTAGGACTTGTGTGAAAATCTGATGATGTTTTAGGTCATATTTATGCAGAAATAAAGAAAATTCTAAAGGGTTTACAAACTTTCAAGCACCACTGTATTTGATTTAGCATGTTTTTTTTTTTTTAACACCAGATGCCCTTCCTGCACAGTGGTGGAGTGGTTAGCGCTGTCGCCTCACAGCAAGAAGGTCCGGGTTCGAGCCCCGTGGCCGGCGAGGGCCTTTCTGTGCAGAGTTTGCATGTTCTCCCCGTGACCGCGTGGGTTTCCTCCGGGTGCTCCGGTTTCCCCCACAGTCCAAAGACATGCAGGTTAGGTTAACTGGTGACTCTAAATTGATCGTAGGTGTGAATGTGAGTGTGAATGGTTGTCTGTGTCTATGTGTCAGCCCTGTGATGACCTGGCGACTTGTCCAGGGTGTACCCCGCCTTTCGTCCATAGTCAGCTGGGATAGGCTCCAGCTTGCCTGCGACCCTGTAGAACAGGATAAAGCGGCTAGAGATAATGAGATGAGATGAGATGAGATGAGATGAGATGCCCTTCCTGATACAACCCTCCCCAATCTATCCGGGTTTGGGGTTGGCACCAAGTATGCACAGTCTTGTGCAACCCCAGTGGCTGAGTATTTTACCTAACCTGCATGTCTTTGGACTGTTGTGGAAACCGGAGCACCCGGAGGAAACCCACACAGACACAGGGAGAACATGCAAACTCCGCACAGAAAGGCCCTCGTCAGCCGTGAGGTTCAAACCCGGAACCTTATTGCTGTGAGGTGACTGTGATGATCACTACAAAACCGTGCTGTGCTGCACATCATCATCATTTGTGAATTAACAGTCGGCCAAATTCTATGTAGATTGATCGGAGGTGAATAAATCAAATCGTATCATTGGAAATTCGGCGGATCATCAAATATCGAAGTGTCGTCTTCGATCGTTGAATCATAATCGTATTGTATGTGCTGGAATCCTGAGGTTTAGTCCACTGGTAAAAACACATGCTAGCTAGCTTCCTTAGGGTCATTTAATTACTATTATAACTATCTCAGGAGGATGAACAACATCATATTTTTTCATACCAAATCTTGGAAATCTACTTCGAGCAAATAAATGTGCGATGTTTTCTAAACAAACCAAACAACGCACACAAACTCCACCCACATGACTGCAGAAAGCTTTCGTAAAGCGTCATGGCCGATCATTTTAAATCTGTGTCGATTTGAAATGCTACTCCCTTCCTGTTTTCCTCTCTATTTATTTATAACCTGGTTTTGTTTGGCTCACCTACAGCCATAACACTGACACCTCAAGTGGTTTGATGGTCTAATCTCCACCTCCTGACTGGAGGAGGATGATGAGGGCGAAAAGGGCACAACCACTCGGAATAACTGTCATTACAGTCTGACGAGATGAGACACATGGCTTCAGTGAAATGTTAATAATAGCAATCTGAATGTTGGTGGCCTTTCTTTAATGTCAATTTTCATGACATTAGGGATGACGTCCTAAGCTCGGACAGGAGAAGAGGAAATGAAAAAATGTGGACTGGTCAGGGTGAAGCAGAGGAGAGAAAAATAAAGAGCGAGAGAGACGGTTGTACACCTTGAAAAAAAAACGGCAATATGAGTTCTTTTCATAACAAACAGCATGACGGACATGATAACGCCGCCGAAGTGACGTGATGTGGTTCTCCTTCAGCTTGTCCTTGGTGACCCTGACCTGGCGGCTGATGCACCTTAAGTGTGTCAGTCCTGCTGTCCACATCACTTACAGATGACGAGCTGCACTTCAGTTCTCGGCCTGAAGGGGGCACTTGAACACTGCGGCACAACATTGACATTTTATCTGTGGAAATGGGCTTGCTGTATTTAATAAGAAATAAAATCATATAAATAAAGAGCAGTTTTCACGATAATTGAATCACAGAAGGTTTCCTAACCTGCATCAGGATTTTAGGACGAAAGCTCCAGCCACTTTAGCGAACAATAAATATCTGACAGCAGCAACAAACGACAACGTCGTATCTAACCACAGCTTTCTCGTCGTTTTGGAATCATTATGGCGCTAATGATGAGGTCCAGTAAATTTCTCGGACCTATCATACGCTGCCAGTTGCATCCAGCTTCCATTCTCGTAATTTTAAACTTCTATTTTTTATGAGTGCATCGAAAAATATAAAATGAGAGAAATATATTCATATAAACGCCAGAAGTGTTGCATAAAAGAAAAATATTTAGAGCTTGATAAACGTATGGTAGAGAGCTAAGGATTACGTGTATTAAAAATGTTACATAATAAAATACTATATGTTTACAATGTCACATTTTAAAAATGTTAGAAAGTAACAATGAAAATATAATTTAATATAATACATACCAATATGTTAAGAAAAAAATGCAATTAAAATACAAAAAAAAACCAACAGCAACTCTTTACTTCTTCAAGGGCGTACAAACTTTTGCACCTAACTGTACGGGAACTTTAAATCTATTCTGTGCCTTTCAAGTTTAAATGAACCTGTAATAATTGTTCTAAAATTAATAAATACTCAAATAATTCTGTTTAAAGCAAGCATATGAGTAAATGATTCATCTTATAAAATATTATGTCACACTGAAACTCGTCGAATTCGCCCACGGCGCAAATGAAAACTGTTAATGTACATTTTTGCATTCAGTTTTGCTCGTTTATTCATTACAGGATTCGGTCTGCATTTTTTTCTGGCCCTGAAATTAGCTCTGCCCCATTTCCGTGTGATTACTTCGTGTTCAGTCTTGGTTTTTTTTGTTTCTTTCGGAGCCGAAATGAGGAACACGCGCTCTCAAGAGGTCTTATCGGATCAGGTGCATTTCTCCTTCCAGGCAGCAGAGGGCTCTAAAAATCACACACTGCACCTTTAAAATAAATAAATAAATAAATAAATAAATAAGGAAAGAAAGAAATGTAATTGATCAACGACACAAACACTGTAAAGCTCAAAACAAAACTCTTAATGAGAACGTGGCTTAAGCCTGAATTAATTCAGACAACAATAACGTGAAGTAAGTTTGTGTTATTAAGCTGAATGTGGTGTGAGCCAGAAATCCTTTAATCCGTGTTCCACTCGGGGGAAAGTCGGCCTGCCAGCTCCGCGACAGGACCTCGACTTGTGTTTGGACGACGCTGAAGCCAATTCAGGATGCGCGTTTGAACTCGGTGAGCTGACTAATAGCCTTTCTTCTGCCTCTAAAGGTCACAGAACGCTGCGTCTCTCCTCCTTCTTCATGGACAGCGGCAGAGGAGTCGCATTAACCCTTATGTTTTATTCAAAATTATATCGCAGCAGCTCTGACAGAAGTGTGTGAAGCTCCAAATCGCAAGTTTAGAACAAGTGCATTAGTCGAATATGTCATCGTTTCTATAGTAACACTCCGAGGTAAAGCTGTAACTTCATGTTTTTTGACATCTCTGTCTGGCTGTTTATAGCTACAGATGGTCAACAATGTAACTACAAACATACAACTATGCAAATTAAAATGTAACTCTAAACGGCTAAAAAGCACGCCTTTCTTTAAGAAAAAAAATTATCTTTGACAAATATCTAGCTACAGTATGGTATACACTTATCAGAAAATGATCAACTTCAGGATGGTAACAGTTACTGTTCCCTCCTGATGATTAGTTTCCTATAACAGCACCACACGCAGGGTGTTACTCCTTACATATTTGAAGAACATCTTTACTGACGGGGCGGCACGGTGGTGTAGTGGTTAGCGCTGTCGCCTCACAGCAAGAAGGTCCGGGTTTGAGCCCTGTGGTCGGCGAGGGCCTTTCTGTGAGGAGTTTGCATGTTCTCCCCCTGTCCGCGTGGGTTTCCTCCGGGTGCTCCGGTTTCCCCCACAGTCCAAAGACATGCAGGTTAGGCTAACTGGTGACTCTAAATTGAGCGTAGGTGTGAATGTGAGTGTGAATGGTTGTCTGTGTCTATGTGTCAGCCCTGTGATGACCTGGCGACTTGTCCAGGGTGTACCCCGCCTTTCGCCCGTAGTCAGCTGGGATAGGCTCCAGCTTGCCTGCGACCCTGTAGGTTTTACACACTTTACACATCCGACTGAAACAAATACCGACCCCGAAATGAGGTATTCACGTTTATTAATCAGTTGGCGGCGTCACAGAATGTTTTATTTAACTATCTCCAGAAGGGGCGGGGCTAATTTCTGGGCAGGAAAAACGCAAACGGACTTGCACGATTGGATACAGCAAGTTCTGATCTGAGAAATAAATGTTCTAATCACAGCTCGCCTTTCTACACTAAAGGCAGGAAAGAAAAATAAAAGAAGAAGGGCGTGTCACTGCATTGTCATCTCGTCATTCAGAGCACACAGTGTTCCAAAGCTGTTAGTTGAGCACAGTGGAAAGCCAACTTTTCATTAGAGAGAGACGGTGTGTGTGTGTGTGTGTGTGTGTGTGCGGATGTGTGTGTAATTCACGGCAGAACCAAGGTGTACAACCTGAATAGAGTCTCACAATAAAGCCAGACCAAAACGCCAACAAATGCGTATCGATTGGATGTTTTTTCAGTAACTTTCTCAGATTCACCCGCATTTTTTCTCAATAGCTCTTTCTGCGAGGACAGTCAGAACTGAGCACGCTGGAAGAAAAGCCGAATTTACACCTCTCTCAGCATTCTGAATAGCACACCTTTATGGATTTTTTTTTTTTTAGGGTGAAAGAAATTGCTTGGCTTGAGCTATTGAATTATTGCCGGTGAGGGTTTATTGAAGCTTTATTGTCCTCTTCAGCCATCAGATGTTCTCCACATTGGAATATTTTCCTTTGTTAATCACAGAGAAGTGAAAGCATGCTGATTTAATCCATGCGGTACATCGCCACATCAGAAGCGGCTCAGACGATAACGTACCGTACGCGTTGATGATGTCATACCTTCTTGTAAAGGCTGCGCAGATCTCTGTACTGCCACATGCTGCTCAGGACCTGAGATGCCGCTTTCACCACTTTGGGGGAATGTCTGCAAGAAAGGAAGAGAACAAACAAGAAGGTTTTGAGCTTTATTCTTACAGTTACGTTCCCAAAATTATTGGTGCCCTTTTTTTTAAATCAAGAAACACGAACATTAGAGGTGTGATGCAATGCCACTGTCTGTGTCTGCATGTAGATTTAGATCTGAAGTGGGCATGGCATAAATGGGAAAGGTCTTCCTTCCTTCTTGGTTTCCTTTCTTTCCTTTCCTTCTGTCCTTTCTTTCTTTCCTTCTTGGTTTTCCTTCCTTCCTTTCCTGGTTTACATTCTTTCCTTATTTTCCTTCTTTGCTTTCTTCTTTCTTGGTTTCCTTTCTTCCCTTCCTTCCTTTCCTGGTTTACTTTTTTCCTTCCTTCCTTCCTTCCTTCCTTCTTGGTTTCCTTTCTTTTCCTTCCTTTCTTTTCTTTTCTTTCTTTCTTTCTTTCTTTCTTTCTTTCTTTCTTTCTTTCTTTCTTTCTTTCTTTCTTTCTTTCTTGGTTTTCCTTCCTTTCCTGGTTTACTTTCTTTCCTTCTTTTCCTTCCTTCCTTCCTTCCTTCCTTCCTTCCTTCCTTCCTTCCTTCCTTCCTTTCTTTCTTTCTTGGTTTACTTTCTTTCCTTCTTTTCCTTCCTTGGTTTCCTTTCCTTCCTGCTGTCCTTCCTTCCTTTCCTGGTTTCCTTTCTTTCCTTCCTCCCTTTCTTTTTTCATACCAGCAAGAAAACCACCAACTTTGTGCTTGTGTCCAGTTGGATTCTCACGCGTTCCTCAGATTAACTCCCGAGTGGGGAACCAAGGAGCCTCTCTGACAAAGTGGAAGAGGAAATATGGCTGCCTGATAAGAGGAAAAGGTAAAGCAATTATGTGATGTGCCGCTTTAATGCTACTCCACTTCATCGAGTGCATCATGGCTACTCCACAATTAATCACTGACAGTCACGTCGTTTAAACACACATCTCTCCTGCACTTCATCACACAGAGCTGAGGAACCGGACCAACACGAGACCAGATCTGAGTCCTTATTTCACTCACAGCACAGAGAGACGCTGAGGAATCAGTGTTTTAAGATAATCTGCCAAATCAGTGGTAAAAGATGAAAAGTAATTTAATCCCAAATTTGGTGGAAGGCCAATCCAATAAATTTTAAGTCAACTGCAGCTAAATACTGTCAGTGAGTCCAATAGACTGTTTTTGATAACTATTTATTACATTTACAAATTTACTTTATTTATTTTCTGCTATAAAATCTGAAGACGTTGTTCAGTAATCATGGCTTAAATCTCATCTGAGGAAGGAACACTGAGGAACCTCCCTGATCCATGACAGAAACTCACTTGTCTCCTTTGCTTCTGGCGATGCCGATGAGCTTCTCGATGCCACCGGCGTCTCGCAGTGCCTTGGCGTTCTCCATGTTCTTGGTGATGACCTCGTGCAGGGCGCAGCAGATCGCTGTCACCGTATCATCTGACATAGTTTTGCTTGTTGCACTGTTGGTGGTGCTGCTGCCGCTGCTGCCGCTGGTGTTACTGCTCCCAGGAAGGCGGTGGACCAGATCCCTCATTGCGTACTTCCCTACAAGGTTAGAGAAGAGAAGGAAAAGGAGAAATGTCAGTGCAAACTGGAGCATAGAGAGAGGTTTACATCACACATACAGGCTTCCACACACACATACAGTGTCTTGCAAAAGTATTCATCCCCCTTGTTGTTTGTCCTGTTTTGCTGCATTACAAGCTGGAATTAAAATGGATTTTTGGCGGGTTAGCACCATTTGATTTACACAACATGCCGACCACTTTAAAAGGTGCAATTTTTTTTTTTTTGTTGTGACACAAACAATAATTAAGATGAAAAAGCAGAAATCTGGAGTGTGCATAAGTATTCACCCCCTTTTGTATGAAACCCCTAAATAAGAGCTGCTCCAACCAATTCACTTCATAAGTCACATAATTAGTTGATTAAAATCCACCTGTGTGCAATCAAAGTGTCACATGATCTGTCACATGATGTCTGTATAAATCACCCTGTTCTGGAAGGACCCTGACTCTGCAACACTACTAAGCAAGCAGCATGAGAACCAAGGAGCCTCCAAACAGGTCAGAGACAAAGTTGTGGAGAAGTATAGATCAGGGTTGGGTTATAAAAATATCCCAAACTTTGAATATCCCACGGAGCACCATTAAATCCATTATAGCAAAATGGAAAGAATGTGGCACCACTACAAACCTGACAAGAGAAGGCCGCCCACCAAAACTCACAGACCGAGCAAGGAGGGCATTAATCAGAGATGCAACAAAGACACCAAAGATAACACTGAAGGAGCTGCAGAGATCCACAGCGGAGATGGGAGTATCTGTCCATAGGACCGCTTTAAGCCGTACACTCCACAGAGTGGGCGGGGCTTGATGGAAGAGTGGCCAGAAAAAGCCACTGCTGAAGAAAACACATTTGGAGTTTTCCCAACAGCATGTGGCAGACTCCCCAAACACATGGAAGAAGATTCTCTGGCCAAATGAGACTAAAATTGATCTTTTTGGTCATCATGGGGAACACCATGTGTGGCGCAAACCCAACACCCTGAGAACACCATTCCTACAGTGAAGCATGGTGGTGGCAGCATCATGCTGTGGGGATGTTTTTCATCTGCAGGGACAGGAAGGCTGGTCAGGACTGAAGGAAAGATGGATGGCACTAAATACAGGACAATTCTGGAGGAAAACCTGTTTGAGTCAGCCAGAGGTTTGAGACTGGGACGAAGGTTCACGTTCCAGCAGGACAATGACCCTAAACATACTGCTAAAGCTACACTGGAGTGGTTTAAAGGGAAACATTTAAATGTCTTGGAATGGCCTAATCAAAGCCCAGACCTCAATCCAATTGAGAATCTGTGGTATAACTTGAAGATTGCTGTACACCAACACAACCCATCTAACTTGAAGGAGTTGGAGCAGTTTTGCCTTGAGGAATGGGCAAAAATCCCAGTAGCTAGATGTGCTAAGCTAATAGAGACATACCCCAAGAGACTTGCAGCTGTAATTGCAGCAAAAGGTGGCTCTACAAAGTATTGACTTTGGGGAGGTGAATACCTATGCACACTGCAGATTTCTGTTTTTTTCATCTTAATTATTGTTTGTGTCACAATAAAACAACAATGTGCACCTTTAAAGTTGTAGGCATGTTGTGTAAATCAAATGGTGCGAACCCTCCAAAAATCCATTTTAATTCCAGCTTGTAATGCCACAAAACAGGACAAACACCAAGGGGGATGAATACTTTTGCAAGACACTGTATACACACATTCAGACAAAAAAAGTCAAAGCAAAAGTTTGTGCACCCTCAGGATAAAAATGAAGAGGGTAAAGAAGTGCAATTAATAACAACAAGGCATCTAGGGTTATTCTGAGCAGAAAGAAACACACTACGAAAGCCCAAGCAATTAAATTAAACAATATACTGTCTAATCAAATTTCAATGGATTATTCATCTCATCTCATTATCTCTAGCTGCTTTATCGTGTTCTACAGGGTCGCAGGCAACCTGGAGCCTATCCCAGCTGACTATGAGCGAAAGGCGGGATACACCCTGGACAAGTCGCCAGGTCATCACAGGGCTGACACATAGACACAGACAACCATTCACATTCACACCTACGGTCAATTTAGAGTCACCAGTTAACCTAACCTGCATGTCTTTGGACTGTGGGGGAAACCAGAGCACCCGGAGGAAACCCACGCGGACACGGGGAGAACATGCAAACTCCACACAGAAAAGCCACGGGGCTCGAACCTGGACCTTCTTGCTGTGAGGTGACAGCGCTAACCACTACACCACCATGCTGCCTGGATTATTCATGCCAATTTAATTTATTTTTTTTACTTTTTGGCAGTGATTTAGGACTTATAGAAATTCTTATTTTAAAATACAGATTTTATATACACACACACATACACACTCACAAACACAGCTTAAAATGTTTTCTTTATTATGAAAAACATTTTAAAAATTTCAAAAGCATTTATTTTTTCCTCCATATAATTCTTAGAAAAACATTGCACAATTCACTGATGTTTCATTTTCTTGTAATGATATTATTTTGTAGATAAATTGATAAAATTGCAGCTTAATATATAATATTACAGCTTTCACTCAGAGACCATGGGGGCCAAAACTTTTGCAATCAACTATACATGATCCTGGATGCACATTTGTTATGTCATGTCATATCATATACTCTTAAGGGTTCTTCAGTTACGTCTCTGAGGGGAACCCTCATTTTATTATAGAACCCTATAATAAAATGTTTTTCTATCAGCGAAGAACCCTTAATTATCCAACGAACCCTTGAAGAACCCTGAAGGAACCCTTTTTTTCTGAGAGTCTGTGGTACAAACTCCAAATTATTACTCATTATTTTCTACTCAACACCTAGAAATTGTCAGATGTTTTACATTTAGTTCTTTGTACTAGTTAAGGGGTCTTCAGTTGTCTCTCTTGGGTAAAAGTTCCGAGTAGAACAAAGTGTTTTCATATCAGAAAAGGTTCTAAATAGAAAGCTGAAAATCTATAACTATCCAAAGAACCTCGAAAACAGAGGTAACGGTTCGATCACTGAGAAGCTCACTGAGCTGTCTTTAAAAGTCATGAGAAACAGTGTGTGAGAACCGACACGAGATGTGAGACGACACGTGCTGCACGGTGAATACGTGAACACACTCTGGGTGGTTATTTGTTCTTCTTGGAGTAACACACCTGTTGTGGTTTGGTTTACTGCCGTGAACTTCAGCACAGAGCAGCTCAGGCTGCAGAACGTCACGTTCAGCACCAAGGCCCGCTGTCTCAAGTTCAATTAAATGACTCATGTGGTATTTGAGAACAGAGGAACAGAGAAGAATGTGACATTAAACCGACAGATTGGAAGAGGATTCATGTTAATGAAGAAACTGATTCGATTAATTAAAAAACAGATGATAAAATCACACAAATTTTGTGTGTGTGCTGCAGTGTTCTTTTATTCTACTGCATCTAATGATTAGAATAACAGACTTAAAATTCAGAGTGGTCACTACTCTCCTAAAGGTTCTTCGGTTGTCCCTCTGGAGGAAACCTTTAAAGGTGAAGGCTAAGAACCATTAATTATCCAACAATCCCCTGAAAGAACCTGGTCCCAGTAGGGGAGCTCTTTAAGTTTCTATGAAAAGTCCTACAGCAGAAGGTTTTCCTATCAAAAAGGGCTCCAAGTAGAACCCTTTTTGGACACCATCCATCTATCTGTCCATCCATCCATTATCTGTAGCCGCTTTATCCTATTCTACAGGGTCGCAGTCAAGCTGGAGCCTATCCCAGCTGACTATGGGCAAGAGGTGGGGTACACCCTGGACAAGTCGCCAGATCATCACAGGGCTGACACATATGTAGAGACAAACCACCATTCACACTCACGGTCAATTTAGAGCCACCAGTTAACCTAACCTGCATGTCTTTGGACTGTGGGGGAAACCAGAGCACCCGGAGGAAACCCATGCAGACATGGGGAGAACATGCAAACTTCACACAGAAAGGCTCCTGTCGGCCGCTGGGCTCGAACCCAGAACCTTCTTGCTGTGAGGTGACAGTGCTAACCACTACACCACCATGCCACCCTTTTTGGAAACCTAATACCCTTAAATATCCAAAGTACCCTTAAGGAACCCTTGAAGAACCTTTTATCCATTAACTAATTGTGTGGAGGAAATTCTAAATTGATGATAATTACTTAGAACTCATCTAAAATGTTGCGATCTTGATATGTAGAACACTGTTAGAAAAGGTTCTTAAAGGGTTATTTCAGGGTTCGTTGAATAACAAAGACCTCTTGGGCCCCGAAGATGTTCTACATGGAACCATTTCCATAGCCCCAAAAGGGGTAATGGAAAAATACTTAAGGTTTCTAAAAGTAACCTTTTCTTCTAAGAGTACATATATAGTCATGATATAACAAATGTACATCTAGGATCACAAACAAATGAAAAGTCGTGCAGAGCATGATACTTGCGAAAATCACAAAGAAATGGAAGTTATGGCTGATTAGGTGTTTTTATAAGATTTGACCTTGGTGACCTTAACCTTTTACCTTGACCCACCAAAAACTAATGATGTCTTTGTGTGACCCTAGTGAGTTGTCCTCTGCATTTTGGTGAAGAGTGGTCAAGAAATGACAACGCAAGAGCACCAACAAACAAACAAACAAACAAACAAACAAACAAATGGACAGACAGACAGATCAACATACTTGCAAAAATCTACCATTTTTGCAAGGAACAACAAGCAAAGAAAGAAAGAAAGAAAAATTCGTAAGCGGTGATCATCAGGGTCCAAGCAAAATCGCATGAATTGCAAACAATGGTGGAATTCAAAGTGGTTCAACATCTTCAACAGCAAAAGTAGCCAAGTACAACCCCGATTCCAAAAAAGTTGGGACAAAGTACAAATTGTAAATAAAAACGGAATGCAATGATGTGGAAGTTTCAAAATTCCATATTTTATTCAGAATAGAACATAGATGACATATCAAATGTTTAAACTGAGAAAATGTATCATTTAAAGAAAAAAATTAGGTGATTTTAAATTTCATGACAACAACACCTCTCAAAAAAGTTGGGACAAGGCCATGTTTACCACTGTGAGACATCTCCTTTTCTCTTTACAACAGTCTGTAAACGTCTGGGGACTGAGGAGACAAGTTGCTCAAGTTTAGGGATAGGAATGTTAACCCATTCTTGTCTAATGTAGGATTCTAGTTGCTCAACTGTCTTAGGTCTTTTTTGTCGTATCTTCCGTTTTATGATGCGCCAAATGTTTTCTATGGGTGAAAGATCTGGACTGCAGGCTGGCCAGTTCAGTACCCGGACCCTTCTTCTACGCAGCCATGATGCTGTAATTGATGCAGTATGTGGTTTGGCATTGTCATGTTGGAAAATGCAAGGTCTTCCCTGAAAGAGACGTCGTCTGGATGGGAGCATATGTTGCTCTAGAACCTGGATATACCTTTCAGCATTGATGGTGTCTTTCCAGATGTGTAAGCTGCCCATGCCACACGCACTAATGCAACCCCATACCATCAGAGATGCAGGCTTCTGAACTGAGTGCTGATAACAACTTGGGTCGCCCTTCTCCTCTTTAGTCCGAATGACACGGCGTCCCTGATTTCCATAAAGAACTTCAAATTTTGATTCGTCTGACCACAGAACAGTTTTCCACTTTGCCACAGTCCATTTTAAATGAGCCTTGGCCCAGAGAAGATGTCTGCACTTCTGGATCATGTTTAGATAAGGCTTCTTCTTTGAACTATAGAGTTTTAGCTGGCAACGGCAGATGGCACGGTGAATTATGTTCACAGATAATGTTCTCTGGAAATATTCCTGAGCCCATTTTGTGATTTCCAATACAGAAGCATGCCTGTATGTGATGCAGTGCCGTCTAAGGGCCCGAAGATCACGGGCACCCAGTATGGTTTTCTGGCCTTGACCCTTACGCACAGAGATTCTTCCAGATTCTCTGAATCTTTTGATGATATTATGCACTGTAGATGATGATATGTTCAAACTCTTTGCAATTTTACACTGTTGAACTGTTCTGATATTGGTCCACTAGTTGTCGGCGCAGAATTAGGGGGATTGGTGATCCTCTTCCCATCTTTACTTCTGAGAGCCGCTGCCACTCCAAGATGCTCTTTTTATACCCAGTCATGTTAATGACCTATTGCCAATTGACCTAATGAGTTGCAGTTTGGTCCTCCAGCTGTTCCTTTTTTGTACCTTTAACTTTTCCAGCCTCTTATTGCCCCTGTCCCAACTTTTTTGAGATGTGTTGCTGTCATGAAATTTCAAATGAGCCAATATTTGGCATGAAATTTCAAAATGTCTCACTTTCGACATTTGATATGTTGTCTATGTTCTATTGTGAATACAATATTAGTTTTTGAGATTTGTAAATTATTGCATTCCGTTTTTATTTACAATTTGAACTTTGTCCCAACTTTTTTGGAATCGGGGTTGTACAACAACACACAATTCCAAATTTTTAACTCAAGTGGTTCTTAAGATATTGCTTAAGATATTGTTTCAGTTGTACTGCCCCCTGTGGACAAACCATCAGAAAATTTGATGTCCTTTTAAGGAATGGAATGATAATCAAGTGTCTTAAGTTTTATGAAATTTGAACTTTTACATCACAAGATATAGGCTATAAGGGCGGCACGGTGGTGTAGTGGTTAGCGCTGTCGCCTCACAGCAAGAAGGTCCGGGTTCGAGCCCCGTGGCTGGCGAGGGCCTTTCTGTGTGGAGTTTGCATGTTCTCCCCGTGTCCGCGTGGGTTTCCTCCGGGTGCTCCGGTTTCCCCCACAGTCCAAAGACATGCAGGTTAGGTTAACTGGTGACTCTAAATTGACCGTAGGTGTGAATGTGAGTGTGAATGGTTGTCTGTGTCTATGTGTCAGCCCTGTGATGACCTGGCGACTTGTCCAGGGTGTACCCTGCCTTTCGCCCGTAGTCAGCTGGGATAGGCTCCAGCTTGCCTGCGACCCTGTAGAACAGGATAAAGCGGCTACAGATAATGAGATGAGATGAGATATAGGCTATAAAGTCAACAGGGGCCACACCTTAAAATTTAATTGGCTCATAACTACGAAATGGTTTGATGAGTCAAAACTCCTCTCACAACTTTTCATCAACATGGTCTGGAGATGACGTCCACCAAATTACATGCAAATGACAAACAGACTAGGACAAGTTTGAAAAAATAACTTCTTGCAAATATTGATGACTAAAATTTGATTAGCTTTTGCCGGACACTTTTTTGAGACAGCCAGTTGGTACTAAAGGACATGTTAGCAAACGTGGCCATCTAGAAAGACAACACATTTACTTTTTTTTTTTTTAGCTTAAGCGGTTTTTCCTCATCTCATTATCTCTAGCCGCTTTATCCTGTTCTACAGGGTCGCAGGCAAGTTGGATCCTATCCCAGCTGACTACGGGCGAAAGGCGGGGTACAAGTCGCCAGGTCATTACAGGGCCGACACATAGACACAGACAATCATTCACACTCACATTCACACCTACGCTCAATTTAGAGTCACCAGTTAACCTAACCTGCATGTCTTTGGACTGTGGGGGAAACCGGAGCACCCGGAGGAAACCCACGCGGACACGGGGAGAACATGCAAACTCCGCACAGAAAGGCCCTCGCCGGCCACGGGGCTCGAACCCGGACCTTCTTGCTGTGAGGCAACAGTGCTAACCACTACACCACCGTGCCGCCCTAAGCGGTTTTTGAGATATGGAAATATGTTTGTTGTAGCGCCCCCAATGGATGGAATTTCACAAAATTTGGTGTGTATCCAGAGATTGTAGAAGCGATACAGGGTGTCAAATTTCATTAAGTTTGAACCTTTAGATTACAAGATACTGGGCAAAGAATCAACAGGGGCCTTAAAAATTAATTGGTTCACATCTTTGAAATGGTTCAATGAAACAAAATTATTTTTAAAACTGTCATCACGGTCTGGAGATGAGGCAGGTCAAACTGGATGAAGTGCCTCAGCCGATTTTGTTTTGGGTGACTGACACGGATATTCGGATCCAAATTCTTTGTTTTTGTCAGCATGGTCTGTTGCTGATGTATACCAAATTTTGTTAGACTTTCACTTTCGATTTTTGGAAAATGGCGAGAAAGTTTGTGAGGCAGAAATTGCGGCTGTAGGTGTGTTAGGTTCAAGAGTTTCCGAGGAATCAGAAGAAAATATTTTACAGAATAAAAAAAAATAATTTTTATTTTAACCCACACCATTCCCAAGATATAAACAAACATGTAAATGCACTTACTATAGTGCCCCCTATAGTCATAAAAAAATGTGTCCTAGTTCAGGAACCTATAGAGCAAATTTGGCGCCTGTGCGACTTATAGCTTTTTGCTGCCCAGATACTTTTACAAAATAAAACTGAAAATAATAATAATAATAATAATAATAAGCCTTACAAAAGCAATAAGGTTCCAGCAGCTTCTCTGATTGGACTCCTAACGAGTGCATATATTTTGACCCTCTGTTGCCTTTAAACCTCTGTAACTTGTCGACATTTTATCTACAAAACAGTGTGTCTGAATGCAAGACACAAAAAGCTAAATAACGTGAACACAGCTTTAAACTTTACATAATTAAATGCACCACATGTTAGAAATTAACTCAAGGGTGTAAAAAGTGCAACTCATGAAGTATTAACATCTCTTAACAATAACAGGTTTAAAGGAACAGTCCACCGTACTTCCATAATGAAATATGTTCTTTTCTGAATTGAGACGAGCTGATCCGTACCTCTCCGAGCTTTGCGTGACCTCCCAGTCAGTCAGACACGCTGTTACTCCTGTCACTCCTGAGTGCAGGTATCAATGCGCTGTCGAAGCGCGCAGAAGGTGTTAGTACGCCTGTCATTATAGTGCGGACTTTCCATAGCATAGAAAATCGCCACGTTTCAATTTGTGTAACTGAACTTTGTTTCATGTCACTGGTCATATAAACCTATGTAAACAGGAAAAACGCGGAAGAGTTTGGTCGCATCTAACTACAGCCCCAAAAAATACCGTTGGCCATACTGAGCCTAGCTACATTGCTAACAGGAGTGACAGCGCGTCTGACTGACTGGGAGGTCACGCAAAGCTCGGAGAGGTACGGATCAGCTCGTCTCAATTCAGAAAAGAACATATTTCATTATGGAAGTACGGTGGACTGTTCCTTTAATAATGGTACGATCCAAATTTTTATCTTGAACAAAAACCTAAACCGGTGTGTTAAACTGAAGTGTGTTAGTTTAGTGTGTTAGAGTACTTTAACCTGTGAAACTCGTCCCTGCCAGGCACTTGTCACTGTGGCGAAGGATTCTGCTAATAAAATTAACCTTGGATGCTTAAATTCTCACTCCTAATTCCAGTTTGAGAAACACGAGCATTGTTTTTCTCACAGACCTTATGAGGCATGAATTTTTTTCAGCCTCAATTTCTCATCAGCGAGCGCCGAGTTAATTGGTGTTGCCTTATCTTGTTCTCACAGGCAATATGCTCTTTTTTGCCTGAGAGGACAATCTGTAGGTCCTTCATCCAGCAGGACAGAGATATTTCACCGTGGATAAAGCTTAAGGAGGAAAAAAAAAAGAAGAAATGTCCACAAAGTCATTTTATCCTGCAATTTACACTGATTTTAATCCAGTATTTGAAATGTTGCTGGTTGGATCCAAGAAACAGCTGATGATTAATGTTACAATAAAGTGCTGCTGTGCTGTCATGTAGGATGGCTACATGTAGAGACAAAGTGAGAGAGGCGAGATTGAGATGGTTTGGATGCCGACAGAGGAGAGATCCAGCGTACAAGAATGGGGAAAGGATGCTGGAGGTGGAGTTGCCAGGAAGAAGGAAAAGAAGAAGACGAAAGATGAGATTTATGGACATGGTGAAGGAGGACATGAGGACGGTTGGTGCCAGTGTTGTAATCGAGTCACTAAACCTTGAGTCCGAATCCAGTCTTGAGTCCCCAGTGTTCAAGTCCAAGTCATTAAAAAAAATTTAAAGTCGAGTCCACTATTGATTCCAGTCGGTGGCTGTTTCAGCGCCATTAACATGAGTTTGTTCCTGAACATGACGCATGAACAGGTGAATGTGCTTCTCTTTATCAGGGAGTGTGAAGTATTCTGTCAGAGATGGTTGGGAGACGGATGGAAGCGCAAAAGGTGTGTTTATTAACGCAAGTGAAGATGGTAAACAATCCAGAACGACAGGCAAAATCGTAAAATGGTGAAACAGGCAATAGGTTGAGTGAGGAACAAACAGGCTATCGTAGACTCGGCAGAATCAAAGACGAGAAACAGGAAATCAGGGATCAGGAAACCAAACAAGGAAATAAGGCTCGGTAATGTGTCAGCAATGCAACTCAATACTTCGCAAAGTAAGTGTGTTTTCAGTTTTTATATTGGCACGCTGATTGCGCTTTAATCCTGTGCAGGTGCGAGTCGTTTACGGCGTGCATGAGGGTCTGCTTGGTGTGCGTGCTGTCTGGAGCGCCCGAGAGTCTATCTGATGCACACGCCAAGGCACGCAGGTATGACACCCTTGCACAAAATTAGTACAAAATTAATGGAGATATAAATATCTTATGCCAAATTATTATGGCATGTTACCAAAAAAATAAGGAAAAAATCCGAGTCCTCGTCTCCAATTTATGAGTCTGAATGCAGTTAATGCACGAGTCCAAGTCCAAGTCATCAGTGCTCAAGTCAAGTAATGAGTCCTTAAAATAAGGGCACGAGTCGGACTTGAGTACTCCAAGCCCGATTGGTGCTACATTAAAAAAAAACGAAGGACAGGAGGAGATGGAGAGATGTTATATGACTACTACTACTACTACTACTAAGTTACATTTATATAGCGCCTTTCTCAAACTCAAGGTCGCTTTACATAGGTCAGAGAAAACACACACACAAAAAAAGAGTTGCTAAAGAGTGGTGAGTTTATGCACTCGTGGAGAAATGTTCATGAAACAGAAAGGTTTTGAGATGAGATCTGAAGAAAGGAAGAGAAGAGCAGTCACGGAGGGGTTGAGGAAGGGAATTCCAGAACTTGGGGCCATGGCACTGAAGGACCTGCCACCCAGGGTAGAGAGTCTAGTGCGAGGAACAGCAAGGAGATTATAGCTAGAGGATCTGAGAGAGCGGGATGGAGTATAAGGGGTCAGAAGGTCATGAATGTAAGAAGGAGCAAGGTTATGGAGAGCTTTGAAGGTGAGTGAAGTGATTTTATATTTAATTCTGGACAGAATTGGGGGGGGATATGAGCAGATGGTTTGGTATGGGTGAGGAGTCTCGCTGCAGAGTTCTGAATGTATTGTAATCTTTGAAGGGATTTAATAGGGAGGCCAATGAGAAGGGAGTTACAATAATCTAGGCGGGACATAATGAAGGAGTGGACCAACATTTGAACATCACAAGTGGAAAGAAAGGGGCAAAGGCGGGCAATGTTCCGGAGGTGAAAGAAAGCAGTCTTGGTGAGGGATTTAATGTGGGGATCAAAGTTGAGTGAGGGGTCGAGCAATATTCCAAGGTTTCTAACAACAGGTGAAGATTTAACAAGTGCACCTTTGATGTTAAGATTGAAACTGGAGGATTTGG
Organism: Neoarius graeffei; assembly: GCF_027579695.1. Taxonomy (NCBI): domain Eukaryota; kingdom Metazoa; phylum Chordata; class Actinopteri; order Siluriformes; family Ariidae; genus Neoarius; species Neoarius graeffei. Next base: position 16,346,118 of record NC_083587.1, read on the forward strand.
ACAATCAAGATTTGGGGCCGATAAGCATGATTTCTGTTTTATCTGTGTAAAGTTTTAGAAAATTATTCTGCAGCCACAACTTTAGGTCTGATAGACAGTCATTGAGGGAACTGGGAGGAGGTTATCTGCTGTGGTGACCCTTAATGGGAACAGCTAAAAGAAGAAGAAGAAGAAGAAAATGCTGTAGGTAAATAATCAACAACAGGGTGGTGGGATGAAGCACCACGTCCTGAGGTTTTTCTTCTTATTATTATTCCTCTTGTAACCCAGCAATTCGCCAGTTTAATGTTGTTTCACCATTAACTGTAACTAAAAACAGATAAAAAGTATGTGATGTTCTTTCATATATAAAACACTGTTACCATTACCAAACTGCTGCAGTATAAGTGGAATAAAACGCATCAGGACCTGCTGTAATTTGCATCATCAATTATTTTACTATAACAGCCTGTACAGGGTCGCAGGCAAGCTGGAGCCTATCCCAGCTGACTATGGGTGAGAGGCGGAGTACACCCTGGACAAGTTGCCAGGTTATCGCAGGGCTGACACATCGAGACAAACAACCATTCACACTCACATTCACACCTACAGTCAATTTAGACCTACCGCTTAACCTAACCTGCATGTCTTTGGGGGAAACCGGAGCACCCGGAGGAAACCCACGCGGACATGGGGAGAACATGCAAACTCCACACAGAAAGGCCCTCACCAGCCACTGGGCTCGAACCCAGGACCTTCTTGCTGTGAGGCGACACACCACCATGTGGCCTATAACAGCATGACTTTTTAAAAAAAAAACCTGTTCAGTTTTGCTCGTTCCCTAAAAAAGACTCAGGATTCACGAGTCACAGATCTGTAATTATCAGTGACTGGGGAACAGATTCACTTTCAAATTTCTGAATTAACCCAAAAATTTTAGATACAGCTTTCCGGATGAATATCATTGTCAATAAAATCAGCTGTGAGCAACTGCTCACTTATGTATCCCCCCACTCTCGGTTACATCAGAATGCAAGCAACTGAATGTTGACTTCAACAAATAATTAACTGTGAAACAAGTAAGTAAAGAGCAGTGTCTCTCCCCAGGGATTTCAAACAGCATCCTGGTAAACTGTCATTTTGAAATAGTGTTTTGCTTCTTGAAATAGCGTCAAAATCCACCCTGTATGTTTCGTAGATACATTCAGTTGGTAAACAGGAAGTTGATGTGTGACAGACCTGAAAACGGTATACATGGTATAGAACCCCAAGCTGAAGTTTGGTACCAAATTTCAAGCAGTTCTGATTTGTAGTTGCGAGAAAAGTGTTATGAAAATTTTGTAAATTCATGTTGGTCAGTAAACAGGAAGTCGATGTGCAACAGGCCTGAAAACGGAAAACACGGTATAGAACCCCAAGCTGAAGCTCGATACCAAATATCAAGCAGTTGTGATTTGTAGTTGCTGAGAAAAGTGTTACGAAAATTTTGCAAATCCACGCTATATGTTTTGTAAATACATTTAGTCGGTAAACAGGAAGTCGATGTGCGACAGACCTGAAAACGGTACACATGGTATAGAACCCCAAGCTGAAGCTCATTACCAAATATCAAGCAGTTGTGATTTGTAGTTGCTTAGAAAAATGTTATGAAAAATTTCTAAATCCACGCTATTTGTTTTGTAAATACATTCAGTCGGTAAACAGGAAGTTGATGTGTGACAGACCTGAAAATGGTACACACGGTATAGAACCCCAAGCTGAAGTTTGGTACCAAGGACCAAGTGGCTATGATTTGTGATTGCTGAGAATAAGGGTGTTTCGGAATGGATGGAAATACGGCGATACCAACAGATGGACAGAGGTAAACCAGTATATCTCTCCTCCTTTGGAGCGGGGGTATAAAAAATAGAAGGCACTATTTTTGAGGATAAAGTGTAAGAAGACCTTTGCTCTCATTGTCGCAGATGTGGAAGGTATCTCTGTGGGCCTGAGCCCGAGGCTGTGCTGAGCGACTGTTCGATCGAGGTTTCATTCCTGACACTTTGGCCAACCTTGACTTTGTAGAGTGGATCATCTCTGTGCTCTCAAAGAGATGAGGATTCGGTGCTAATCAGAGTAGAGTGCTAACTCTCCATTCTATAAAAGCCCATTCTCATACAAAATAGGCAATCAGGCTACGTATGTGTGAGTCATCATCGACAAGAGTGCAAAGAGCTCCAGAAATACACTCACCCTATGGCACTTGCCCAGAGTGCGGGAGTGTGAGAGGAAGGAATGGGGTAGATGTCGGTGTTATATTTGCTGCTTGCTCAGCAAGGGCTTTTTAATCTAATTTAACAGTGTGTTTGTGTGTGTGTGTTATGAGATGACAATATGAAGAAAAAAAAACCCAGGTTTCTGGTTCTGTATATCACGTTTGGAAAGTTTGAATATAAAACACTCCATATGTAACAGATGGTATGATGACGCTCTTATTTCCTATAACGTCCTGAAGTGTTTTATTCCTCTTATACCACCACAATATACCAATGATAATCCATTTATCGGTTATTTATTAATGATAGATACATTGTGGTTTTTATCCATTTACAGTCACACTAAATGTTATGGAACATCTATGAAACAAATTATTTCCCATTTTCACTTCATTTTAGCAGCTAGAACAGGGGTTCTCAAGAAAGTTCTTTTCTACTTTAAGGCCCACCTATTCATACTTGTAACGAGTCGGGGTCCATTAAAAAAGATCCCAATTATTTTGGCTCATCTATTTTACTAGAATCTAATGATCTACTGTAAAGTGTATTAATGGGATGCGATATCACTCCCTGTTACAGATGGGAGCCCAGGAATTAAATAAATGCACTAAAACAAACTGTTTTTAATTGTAGGTATTGTTAACTGTATGGATGTGCCAGAAGCCAAACTGTGCATGCAGGTCATTCTCAGTCAAAAGGGATTAATGATCCAAAAGTGGAGTCTGGTCCATTAACACAAGAACTTATTGCCATGTTTGTGTTCAGCAAACAAGCAAGTTATTAAAACCAAGAAGTACACTCAAAAGAAATGGATATAGAAACCACTCAATGGGATTAGATCCTCACACGTTAACAAAGGATTTTTCCTGTGAAAGAAAAATTTACTCGCTAAATTTGACATTAGTAGAATAAATTTTGATCCTATTATAGCCAGAACTAAACACAAAGACAATAGTTATGTCAACTATTAATTCACTTAATGTGAAGATAATTAACAGATTTCATTTTTTTAAAAGATTGTGTTTATTTTTAGTCTTTTGTATTTGTAATTATTTGTATCTGTACATGCACGACCCCACCAGCTCTGCTGATCAACTTATTGTGTTTAAAAAAAGTTATTCATTCATTCATTCATTCATTATGAGCTTGAAAATGATCCATCTGTTGAGTTCCCCGGCATCTCAAACTACCTGGTGCTGCAGACATCGTTCTACACGGACACACAGATGAAAACCTGGAAGAGCATGGAGAAGAACAACTTTTTATATGTGGCTGGGTTAAAGATCTGGGGATCAGGACACTACAAGATAAATCCTGTATCGTTTTTGCCCAGGTAAGGAGGAATTTCTGGCCTTTTTGTACATGTCTTTGAGAAGGTTGCTCGGGTGCTAGAAGTTTTAGTATGGGGTGTATTCTGTGCTCTCTCTCTCTCTCTCTCTCTCTCCTGCGCTCACTCGCTCTGTCTCTGTGTGTAATGTAGAGGAGGAAAGTGACAAAATAAAGGCTTGTTCTTCTTAATTTACCCACAAATGGATTTATTGCACTTGAAAAGTGTACAGCAAACCAGCTACCGGATTTGGGATACTACAACATCCTGAACTATTTAGTATTTGGCTTCAAACTTTAGAAAAATTTGTGGCCCACTAGATGGCGCTTCGCAGCCCATTAAACATTGAACTATTTGGACATACCTAACAACCTGCCCCCCAGACACCAGTAAGATCCTGACCTCTTCTGCTCCTCGGACCTGCCTGATCCATCCTGATGCCCTACGTCTGGCTGGAGTCTCATCACATCGCTCCTGTGGAGGACGGCCCCATATGGACAGTTGAAAGTCGCACTTGGAAGACTCTCTGGACGCTTACAGTAATACATTTATGTTTGAGGACTACAGTTGACTTGCTAACTTTAGAACTGCAGTTGTCATGAACAGTTTTGCACTCAAGTTTCTATCAATCAACAGTTTTTAACTTAAAAAAAAACAGACTTCCTGTTCAAACTATAATGAATTTCCTGGTTTCACAGTTATAGTCTGTGACTCTATAGAGCACAGTTATAGAAGTGAGTTATTTATAATCACACTATCTGTTATCACCCAAATGAGGATGGGTTCCCTTTTGAGTCTGGTTCCTCTCGAGGTTTCTTCCTCATGTCGTCTGAGGGAGTTTTTCCTTGCCACCGTCGCCACAGGCTTGCTCATTGGGGATAAATTTAGCATGAAATTAGCTCATGTTTAAAGTCTTTACTTTTCTGTAAAACTGCTTTGTGATAATGTGTATTGTTAAAAGCGCTATACAAATAAACTTGACTTGACTGAGCTTTAATGAGACATCATTCTGTCACCTGTCTCTCTTTTCTTTTTTCTCTCTTTTGAACAGAGGTCACAAAAGTACACACACTCTTTACTTAAGGAGAAGTACAGATACTTGTGTCAAAAAAAAAAGTAGAAGGACTGTTTCAACTTTTTTATTCAAGTACAAAAGTACAGGCTCTGAAATGTACTCGAGGTATAGAATTAACAAGTAGCCCTTCGAAGGACATTTCTACCTGCTGTTTCTATGCAAAGCTACTGAACCTCACAGAATATTACGCAGAGCTCCACAACAAATATTTTAATTTCCAAGTACTTTCTGACAAATCAATAATTAATTTACACATGCAGTCGATATTAATTAGCTATCTACAGCAATCGACAGTTGGGGGTTAGGTGCCTTGCTCAAGGGCACTTCAGCCCAACCTCAGGCCACAGCTGCCCCATGTTAACCTCACCACCTGTCTAACTCCACACAGAAAGGCCCCTGTCGGCCACTGGGCTCGAACCCAGAACCTTCTTGCTGTGAGGCGACAGTGCTAACCACTACACCACCACACCACCGTGCCGCCCCAGGCTCCTTACTAGGTTCCTTATATGCTCGCTAATAACTTATTTGAAGAGCTTGAAAGGCAAACATCACATACGGCTAAAGTCTTAGGTGTTTAAATCAAATAATTTACAGTGTTTGCACAAATGTTCCAAAGTTTAAAGAAAACCTGATCATCTCAGTTTACTGAATTTTAACACAGATCATATTTTGATTCAGAATCAGGGTTGCCAGATTGGGTTGGTTTAATCAGTGTAATCTATTCTATTGTTGATGGAACAACGAATTCTTAATTATGCCAGCGAATTCTAGGGGTATAGAATATAGGGTCTATTTCATTTTGGTTGAAACCAGTCACAAAATCATTCTATTAATAATAATAATAATAATAATAATAATAATAATAATTTCCCTCAGATGCATTAAACTAAAGTAACGAGCCTGGTTTGAAAATGGAATGAGTAGAAAGGACAGATATTTTTTTAAAATGTAGAGAGTTAAAGTAAAAAAGTTGTCAGAAAAATAAATCCGCAATAGCTGAAAACTTTACTTAAGTACAGTAGCAAAGTATTTGCACTTCGTTTCTTCCCACCTCTACTTTTGAAGTTAATAAGACAAAATAAAATACAGCATGTCATGTTTATTTAAAAAAAACCACGAAGAAAAAACAAATGTAATAATAAATATAAATGAGGCAGAACTCTACACTGTTAAAAACCCGTACATGCAAATTTTATGTCATTTACTATCCAAAACACCGTTGAGAAGCTGGTTTCTGATTTTTGGGTGCACATTAGCAAGCGATAATGTGACCGTTCATTTTCTGTCAAAGTACTGTTTGCACCGCAGGGCTGCAATTCTGACAATATTGGAAAATAACATTTGAATTCTCAATTTTATGCAAATTAGATGCAGTATTATGTAATAAAGTGACAAATCTGCCCAGGCCAGTCCTGTCCTCGGACACTTCTGCTCTCTCGGCTTTAATAACCCTAACCCATAACTACGTCATCGCTTGTTTACCTACCTCAATGTATTATGGGCGATACCCGGGGTCAGCTCCACCGTAACCGGTTTGAACCATGCCGTCAAAAGTGAATTGCTGTGTGCCTTATTGTGTCTCCACAACAAAGAGAACACCTCGTTTGTGCCTTTATCAGCTGCCAGTCGAGAAGAAAGAAATGGATAAGTTGAATCCGCAACGAAAACCTTTGAACTGAATCAAAATGGACAAGTGTTTGTAGCTTACATTTCTCTAGTGGGAAAAAGACGTACTTAAACTGTGACCCAGCAATATTTCCACGGTCTGTGGAATGACCTTCGGTTATAGAAGATTATAACAATCGACACTGTTCCTCGTCTGAAACTAGCGATATTCCAAAGCCTGGAAAACAAAGAAGCATTCTTCAGCCTTTGCATCTCAATGTGCCGAAGCAGCCGAACGAGCCTGTCGGACCGATAAAACTCCCAAACCACCAAGGGTTCTCTTTCGGGTATGGATAATGTTCACCTCACTAGCGGCATTTATTGAAGAAAATGCATTTATACTGAACATGACACGGCAGATCAGCGGGTTTCTAAAGTTTTTTTTTGGTAACGTTTCCTGATGTCAAGTTTTATTTAACTGATCACTCATTTATAAATGTTTTGATGCTGTTCGTCTGGGCCCGGGATCATGAAGCAATCGTAGACTTCAGTCAACAGTTGATTTTTCATAATAGTTTCCCTTCCTGCATCTGTAACTTTGATTATGCTGGATCAAGATTAAATACAAGGCTAAGATTTCATTAGAACAAAGCTTCTTAGAAAATGGTAAGGAATAACTGAAGATTAAATGAAACAAATTTAGACTTAAGTCTCAGATTGCTTTGCGATCCAATATACATCTTCAGAAATAAGACATTATGAGATTTGATGATGATGGTGATGTTGTACAGTGTGGTAGACTCGGTCTAGACTCTTACCTTCTCACCAAGCTTGATTTGGATTCCGATTTTCCTGCTGTAAACCCTTGACATGTTATCCACCTCTTTAAATCACCAATTTCATTGTCTTCCATGCCAAAATCGCTCCTCTCACATATCGTTCAACTACCGACCCCGGCTATCCCCCACAATGCATTGCGGCAAACAAGCAATGACGTAGTTATGCTTGGGGGCTATTCCTGTCTTGTACGTGTCTTGAAATGTGTCTAGCACTTCATATCAGAACTTAATGAAGATTTTACACCCATTAGTCTGTCTATTAAGTCTGAATCAGAGCGAAATAAATATTTAATGCTCCAGACAGATAAACAAAAAACATCAAAAGGCTGAAAACATCCTCGTAAAACATTCACTGGTCAGAAATACTGTGAGGGAAAATATTAAACCAACCTTTTCCAAGTGTTTGAGGAAATTACAAAAATGACCAAACATGGAGAACATAGAGTCGGCATTAAATAACTCTTTAGATCATAGTGTAAAAGGTTTTGCGTATCACAGAGCTGAGAATCATTTCTTTTCTTTCAGAACACGTGGCATTTCTACAGTGCTACAGCTCAGACATTTAGCAACAAAAACTCTATAAAACGAAAACCCCAAACCCTCCAAACTGCTGTAACCCACAACATACAATATGTTTGATTCACTTCATACAGGTGAGTCAATTCAGAGTCAAACTGCTTTCTCACTAGAGTTCACGACACGACACGTCAGACTCCATGGACCAGCAATGGATACAGACTCTGGAAAAAAGATTATAGAGAAACAATATTCATTTTGGTAGCAGACTTTAAAAGGGGCCTTTTAATAAAGGACAGTGATGAGAGTGAGTCAAAATGAGATTCGACTGCCACCGTCCTCATATGAAATGGGGGGAAGTTAAAGACGAGGTGGATTTCATACCAGCAATATCTCTTCCCATTACCACCTTTGATGTCTGTCACACAGGATAAAAAGAATACGCTTGATAAGCCGACGATGAGAAAATTCACCCTTTGAAACTTCAATTAAACACGAGCCACCTGATGGAGGATATGACAGAAAAAATCAGTGACAGGCAGATGGAGGGAAAGATGGGCAGACTGATAATGAGCAGAGAAATATTGCTTTAATAAGGCTAGTTTTAGGTTTCGGCACGCTGGTGATGAAGTGGTATTTCCCTGAATGTCATCATCAGGACACGCTCCAGACATCCATCTGCTGGAAATTACACAGCTGTAAAAAAAAAAAAAAAAGTGTGTGATCCATTGGATGGATCACTGAATTAGATTGGACAGATTAGATTGGATGAATGGATAGAAATGATTAATGGATGGATGGATGGATGGATGGATGGATGGATGGATGGATGGATGGATGGATGGATGGATTGAACTGATCAAGTGAATGGGTGATATGGATGGATGAATGGCTCAATGAATTGGATTGGACAGATTGGATTTGATGAATTGCATTAATGCATAGGATGGATGGCTGAATGTATGGGAAGGATGGGTGGATGTAAGGGATGGACGGGTCGAATCCATTAAATGGACGGAAATAGAGGGGACAGATTAATGAGATGGATGGATGGATGGATGGATGGATGGATCACTGAATTAGATTAGACAGATTAGATTGGATGAATAAATGTAAAGGATGAATAGATGAATGGATGGACAGATGGGATGAATGGATTAAAGAATCCATTGGGGATGGAGGGGATGAATGGATTGAACTGATCAATTGAATGGGTGATATGGATGGATGAATGGCTCAGCGAATTGGAGTGGACAGATTGGATTTGATGAACTGTATCAATGCATAGGATGGATGGGTGGATGGATGGGATGGATGGATGAATGGATCAATGGGTCACTGAATTAGATCAGACAGATTAGATTGGATGGAAAGGATGAATAGATGGATGGGCAGATGGGATGAATGGATGGATGAATGAATGGCTCAATGAATTGGATGGGACAGATTGGGTTGGATGAATCGCATCAATGGATAGGATGGATGGGTGAATGAATGCATGGGATGTATGGATGGATGTGTGGATGTATCGAAATCATTAAATGGATGGTAGACAGGATGGATTAATGAGCTAGATGGATGGATGGATCACTGAATTAGATCAGACAGCTTAGATTGGATGGATGGATGGATGGATGGATTAAGTGATAAACTGAATGGATGAGATGGCTCAGTGAATTGGATTGGATGAATTGCATCAATGCATAGGATGGATGGATTAAATTCATTAAATGGATGGAAATAGGTGGATGGTAGAGGGGAATAAGATAGATGGGATGGATGGATAGCTCACACTGACACATATCCATATGATTCAGTAATACTATTTTAAGATCTTTTCCCATATCTCTGGTTAATCCCTTTGAAGGAATTTTTCATCCGTCCTGATGAAGCCAGAATGTTTTTCTCCTCACTGGCAGCCAAATATGGCTCCCCCGGTCATCAGGAACAGGATTACACTTTCAAATCCCTTCCCTATCCGCTCAAATGCTGGCCATTTTGCGACAAGCATCCCAAATCCCACTGCTAACCGAAACACAAACTTCAAACATTCCTGTCAAATCCAGCCAGCTTTTCTGCTGAGGCTCGACTAAACTACGTGCCTCTGCATGGTCAATTTCCTCACACTGACACCAGGAGAGTTTGACAGAAACACCTGAAGAACTTCTGTGCTGAAAAGTTTTGAGAGATTTCTTTTCATACTGGGAGCTGAGCTACAGAAAGGTGTGGGTGTTTTGATATTTCTGAACTGAAGTGGAGGAGTTTTATTCCAGAGTTTTATCCCCTGTAGCTCGCTCACAGGCCTGTTGCGCTTGATACTCTCACTTACATCAACATCAAGCAAAACTCTGGGATTAAAGAACCGACAAGGAAGACAGAAACCTTTTAGGAATTTGCATGCTTAAGGAACAAACATGAGCTGATGTATGAGCATACCTGTACATGCACGCCTCCATGTGCTTGTTTTTGTCGGGAGAAACCAACAACAACAGCGAATGCATTCACTTCCTGCTTGGTTAACATCCTCCTTTTTTCCCCCCATTTGTAAAATGTTATAATGAAGAAGTTGATGAAAAACACTGTCACGCAACAATGTGTGAATTGCAGAACCTGAATCTGAATACAGAGAAATTTCTCAGCATAAATGGTTAACTGGTGACTCTAAATTGACCGTAGGTGTGAATGTGAGTGTGAATGGTTGTCTGTGTCTATGTGTCAGCCCTGTGATGACCTGGCGACTTGTCCAAGGTGTACCCCGCCTTTCGCCCGTAGTCAGCTGGGATAGGATCCAGCTTGCCTGCGACCCTGTAGAACAGGATAAAGTGGCTAGAGATAATGAGATGAGATGAGATCGTGTGACGCTCAACATGGCGGCTGTATTGTGGACCCTTCCACTAAGTAGCATGGAGTACCCAAGCGAGCTGAATAACTTATCTTTTCAACTTATTGGACATTATTTTTCACGGCGGCGTAGTGATTAGCACTGTCGCCTCACAGCAAGAAGGTCCAGGTTCGAGCCCCGTGGCCGGCGAGGGCCTTTCTGTGTGGAGTTTGCATGTTCTCCCCGTGTCCGCGTGGGTTTCCTCCGGGTGCTCCGGTTTCCCCCACAGTCCAAAGACATTCAGGTTAGGTTAACTGGTGACTCTAAATTGGCCGTAGGTGTGAATGTGAGTGTGAATGGTTGTCTGTGTCTATGTGTCAGCCCTGTGATGACCTGGCGACTCGTCCAGGGTGTACCCCGCCTTTCGCCCGTAGTCAGCTGGGATAGGCTCCAGCTTGCCTGCGACCCTGTAGAACAGGATAAAGCGGCTACAGATAATGAGATGAGATGAGATTATTTTCACGCCACTGTAATCGGATTTTAACAGCCATTACAGGTCCAAGATGGCCACCAAGTGGCTAGACTTTACTCTTATGACTTTTGATGAAAAACCTCCAAAGCTACATGATGCTGAGGTTTGAGACATACACCTCTGTCCTGAAGTCACCGACTCAGATCTGAGCTTGATTTCTCTCTCTCGCTCCGTCTCTGCCCTTTATTCTCCTCCATTTTCCACTCCAGTGAATTTTCCCCTTCTTGCTGCATTCTCTCTCTCTCTCTCTCTCTCTCTCTCTCTCAATCCCACCAGGAGAGTCAGATGCTGTGTTTTCACAGAAAGCCCAAATTAACATCACTCTGGAGCTCTTCTCTCGCCTCCTCTCCTTACTCCTGCTTTAAAAGCTGACGCCATCATCTGCAAACTCCAAGAGAGCAGCAGCAGAGAGGCGAAATACAAAAATATCAACAGTGCAGTATCTCACTGTGTAATGGAGCTCATTTTATAAATGATAAAAATCCTGCCACCAGAGCTAGCATCAACGGAACTGAATACTCCATTTGCACAAACAGACGGACAGATAAGAGGACAAACGGATGGACAGACAGATTAATCCTTCTCATCACTTCTCCTTTTAAAGCACAGTACATCCATTTCAAATACAAATAAATAAATAAATAAATAAATAAATAAAGCTCCAGGTCATGTTCTACATCATATCTACACACAGAGCCAAAAGTATCAAGCCTGGCAATTTCACTCATCAAAGCACCTTTTCAGCCACAGCTTCATACTGGAAGTTGTACTTGCATCTTTTATTTCTGCTCATTTCTCATCCATAGACAGAGTTAAGTGGACATGTCGGCAAAAGAAAAAAAAATGTCGCCGCTATGGACATATTGACGTGAAAGAAGTCATCCTGATGGGAATTTAGTTTAACTGCTGTTATTGCAGAGAGTAAAGATGAGCTCGCACTGGCGCACAGGGGAGAGTAGTTGATTCCCGGCGTAGCAGCTTTATCCGACATGTACAGTGCCCTCTGTAATTATTGGCACCCCTTGTAAAGATTAGTACAAAGGATTATTGGGTCATTGGATCTTCCAGCAGGAAAATGATCCGAAACATATGTCCAAATCAACACAGAAATGTTTAGCACAGAATCTAGCTTCTGCCCTGGCCATCCCAGTCCCCTGAGCTCAACCCCAGTGAGCCAGGCTTGTAGTCCTCGAGTCCGACTCATGCCCTAATTTTAAGGACTCGTGACTTGACTTGGACTTGAGTACTAACGACTCGGACTCAGACTCGTACATTTACTGCATTCGGACTTGTAAATTGGAGACGAGGACTCGGATTTTTTCTTTATTTTTTTGTAACATGCCATAATAATTTGATAAATAAGATATTTATATTTACATTCATTTTTGTACTAATTTCATCAAGAGTGTCACACCTGTATGCCTTGGCGTGTGCATCAGATAGACTCTCGGGCGCGCTCCGGACAGCACACACGCCAAGCAGACTCTCATGCACGCCGTAAATGACTTGCACCTGCACAGGATTAAGGCACAATCAGCACACCGATATAAAAACCGTAAAAAAACACTTATTTTGCGAAGTATTGAGTTGCGTTGCTGACACATTACCGAGTCTTATTTCCTTGTTTGGTTTCCTGATCCCCAATTTCCTGTTTCTCGTCTTTGATTCTGCCGAGTCTACGATAGCCTGTTTGTTCCTCGCTTGACCTATTGCCTGTTTCACCCTTTTACGATTTTGCCTGACATTCTGGATTGTCTACCTGTCTTCACTTGTATTAATAAACACACCTTCTGCACTTACGGTACATCCGTCTCCCAACCATCTCTGACAGAATACTTCACACTCCCTGACAAAGAGAAGCACATTCACCTGTTCATACGCCATGTTCAGGAACAAACTGATGTTAATGACGCTGAAACAGCCAAAGGGTGCAGTTGGAGTCTTGTTCTTGGACTTGACTCAGATCGATAGTGGACTCAACTCGGACTCGACTCGAAATTTTTTTTAATGACTTGGATTTGACTCGGACTTGAACACCGGGGACTTGAGACTGGATTCGGACTTGAGGTTTAGTGACTCAACTACAACACTGGGCATCCTGCTCTGTATCTCCAACCTTATAAAATGTTAGAGGAGAGATTCAGTGCTGATTTACTGCCAAAAGAGGTTATACAAAGTATGAAACACAGGGGCGCCAATAATAGTGGCACATGTGTTTTTGTTGAAAATATATTTCTTGATGAGGGATTTGTTTTTCTCTGAATAAATGTATTTCAACTAAAGGCTGGATTTTTCTCATTTTTTCAGAAGTGAGATGAAGCGACTTCACCAAAAGGTGGATTTTATTTTTCTAACCCTTTTTTTTTTAAAAACTAATCTATACAAAGGGAGCAATTATTGTGGAGTGCACTGTAAATCCAGGTGGTGATTACTAATCAAATAATTCAGGAAATAAAGCTCTCCAAGCTAAAAAGCTCACAGTCATCACCCAGAGGACCCTTGGAAAACCGCCGGACTGTAACAGGAGTGCCGTCGCCATGGAGACGCCTGGGGTGCGCCAGGAAAAGCGGGTACATTACAGACAGATCGATAGTGTGTTAGTGATGTCACCAGGAGAATTTCAGACTCAATCTCGACATAAACCGTAGAGAAATTAAAGAGAAAGTAAAAATAAATAAATAAACCCCAACATATTTTGAGTAAATCGTTCATTCAGTAGCTGCAGCAGTGAACGCAACTGTTTACACCTGGATCTGGATAAACTCTTTACACTCTCAGGTCAATTAAAATACTTTGGATAGTATGGTAAATTTGGCTTAAAGATGCATTTGGTAAAATTAGCATTTTTTTTCTTCAAAAAAAATGAGGTTTCTAACAGTTAGGTGGGCTCATTTTTTGAAAGATATCCATGAAGCTCCGCCCCCAGAATCTACAGTGGCTTATAGAGTAGAATGCCAATAAAATGACTGACAGGAGGCGTATCCAAACACAGACAAGCTTTCCAGACTGGAACCCAAGCTTTTTTTCCCCCCCTGCACCAACTTAATACACTTTTGCAAAAGCCATGGCTTAATATACTTTTTAAAAAAAAATATGTTTTATGTATCTTCCAGTTTATTTGTACAGGTAAGGAATAAAAAAATTAATGATTCCATTTCAATCCATTTTATCTTGTATTTACTCAGCAGTGGTTGAAGAACAGAATCCTGAAATATTTTATACTTGGTCAAATATATTATACTTGGTCATTTATTTATTGAGGAAAATGATCCAATATTACATATCTGTGAGTGGCAAAAGTATGTGAACCTTTGCTTTCAGTATCTGGTGTGACCCCCTTGTGCAGCAATAACTGCAACTAAACGTTTCCGGAAACTGTTGATCAGTCCTGCACACCGGCTTGGAGGAATTTTAGCCCATTCCTCCGTACAGAACAGCCTCAACTCTGGGATGTTGGTGGGTTTCCTCACATGAAATGCTCGCTTCAGGTCCTTCCACAACATTTCCATTGGATTAAGGTCAGGACTTTGACTTGGCCATTCCAAAACATTAACTTTATTCTTCTTTAACCATTCTTTGGTAGAACAACTTGTGTGCTTAGGGTCGCTGTCTTGTTGCATGACCCACCTTCTCTTGAGATTCAGTTCATGGACAGATGTCCTGACATTTTCCTTTAGAATTCGCTGGTATAATTCAGAATTCATTGTTCCATCAATGATGGGAAGCCGTCCTGGCCCAGATGCAGCAAAACAGGCCCTAAGCATGATACTACCACCACCATGTTTCACAGATGGGATAAGGTTCTTATGCTGGAATGCAGTGTTTTCCTTTCTCCAAACATAATGCTTCTCATTTAAACCCAAAAGTTCTATTTTGGTCTCATCCATCAACAAAACATTTTTCTAATAGCCTTCTGGCTTGTCCAGGTGATCTTAGCAAACTGCAGACAAGCAGCAATGTTCTTTTTGGAGAGCAGTGGCTTTCTCCTTACAACCCTGCCATGCACACCATTATTGTTCAGGGTTCTCCTGATGGTGGACTCATGAACATTAACATTAGCCAATGTGAGAGAGGCCTTCAGTTGCTTAGAAGTTACCCTGGAGTCCTTTGTGACCTCGCCGACTATTACACGTCTTGCTCTTGGAGTGATCTTTGTTGGTCAACCACTCCTGGGGAGGGTAAGAATGGTCTTGAATTTCCTCCATTTGTACACAATCTGTCTGACTGTGGATTGGTGGAGTCTAAACTCTTTAGAGATGGATTTGTAACCTTTTCCAGCCTGATGAGCATCAACAACGCTTTTTCTGAGGTCCTCAGAAATCTCCTTTGTTCGTGCCATGATACACTTCCACGAACATGTGTTGTGAAGATCAGACTTTGATAGATCCCTGTTCTTTAAATAAAACAGAGTGCCCACTCACACCTGATTGTCATCCCATTGACTGAAAACACCTGACTCTAATTTCACCTTCAAATCAACTGCTAATCCTAGAGGTTCACATACTTTTGCCACTCACAGATATGTAATATTGGATCATTTTCCTCAATAAATAAATGACCAAGTATAATATTTTTGTCTCATTTGTTTAACTGGGTTCTCTTTATCTACTTTTAAGACTTGTGTGAAAATCTGATGATGTTTTAGGTCATATTTATACAGAAATATAGAAAATTCTAAAGGGTTCACAACCTTTCAAGCACCACTGTATTTATTATTTTTCCAGTCAAACTTTTTGTCCTTTTTTCTCTTTCATCTGAAAAAAAAATTTCAACCATCCCTATTAATTTACTTCAACTAATGTTAACTACACAATGCATCAAATCATCTAATTAATGTTCACAATGTTCAAACATCAGAATGGGAAAAATTGTGATCTCAATCAAAGTCTGACTTTCTTTCACTGTGGCATGGGTGTTGGTTTGAGCCAGATGGACTGGTTTGAGTATTCTCTACACAGAATGGTGCGATAAACAAAAAACATAGAGTGAGTGAGCGACAGTTCTGTGGGTGGAAACAAACGCCTTGTTGATAAGAAAGGTCAGAGGAAAATGGACAGATTTGGACAGGTTCGAGCTTTTTTACCAGAAAGGATATAGTAACTCATATAATCACTCTTTACAACTGTGGCGAGTAGAAAAGCATCTCAGCAGAAAAGCAACAGCAGAAGAACACATTGGGTTCCAGTTCTGCAGCCAAGAACAGGGATCTTAGAATCAACAACAAGTTCCTATTAACCCTCTGGGGTCGAGAGCTTCTCCGGTGAAGCTTGACAGGTTTAGAATGAGTAGATCATGTATTTAGATAAACATCTTTGCGAGTTTTTATCATACAAGCATGATAAACATATTGACAGAAAGTTAATACTTTACACTTTCCTATGTGCCCACTGCCTAATACTATTATAGTTTTAAAATTACCTAAATTAGATGAAACATAAAACTTGTCACCTTACTCAGTCACACCAGAGTTGGAGCGCTGAGCACACACTTACACATTCATAAAAGACTGTTCACATGGTGAATTCACATCATGTTCACACTGCTGAAGCTGGCTTGGCCACGTTGTGCATATGGACAATGGTCGGATCCCCAAGGATCTCCTGTACGGTGAGCTAGTGCAGGGAAAACGCCCCACAGGCAGACCACAACTATATTACAAGGACACCTGCAAGAGGGACATCAAGGCCTTGGGCATCAACCTAAACACTTGGGAAGTGGCAGCCTCAGAACGATCAGTCTGGAGACTGTCCAGAAAAGCCTCACCACGTTCAAAAAGATGCTTGCCCAAGAATCAGAGACAAAGAGACAGAGAAGGAAAGCCAGAACCTAGTCTGACAGATCAGCATCATATTTCATGTGTGCTCTGTGCAGGAGAGACTGTCACTCCCGCATTGGCCTGTCCAGCCACACCCGGTGCTGTACCAGAATCAACGTCCAGAGCGCAACTCCATAGTCTCCCGAGACTGAAGGATGCCTATATACTGTATAATTCACATGGTACTGGCATGATAATCACTTTCACTCTTTCGCTTTCGACTGGTTTCTCTTTCGCGGTGGGAACGCCCACCGTAAACAGGATAAAATCTGTCAGCCATAGTTTAGGCTATTTGGAGGTAAAACTTGTTGCGAGATTGCACGAGGATTTTATGTGCTTCAGATGATTCAGGACAGCAATTCAATTCATGATTCAATTCATGGTTCAGGACAGCCATTCAATTTCAGGACAGCGAATCAATTCATGATTCAATTCATGGTTCAGGACAGCCATTCAATTTCAGGACAGCGAATCAATTCATGATTCAATTCATGATTCAGGAGCGTGATTCAATTGAATCTTGAGAACTGCGACACTGATGATGAACAGTGTCTTTTTTTTTTTTAACTTCGACACGATCCAGCCAAAAATCAGCTTGAGTAAGTGTAAATATTTCTTCTATTTCTGATGAGCAGATCAGTTGATATGCATGCGCTGTAGTGCATACACAGGAAAAATGACTGAGCAATTTCTCCAGAGTTAAAAGTATTTTCCTCAAAAATAGTTAATTTTGCTCTATTTTGAGTTTAGAGAGTAAAATTTGGAGTTGGTGTGGGAGCAAAATTACAGAGTAATTGTCTAACAGAGTTGGTTGTGGCTCTGAACTGAGTAAAATAGTACAAGAGTTAATTTCAAGACACACTGAACAGAGTCAAATGCCAAAATAAAGTCAAATACCAGATAAATGAAGCTGTTGTAAAAAGCAGTTTTAGAACTGTGTTGGAATGTGTGAAAAACATGACCTTACCCATTGGGACTTGACCTGATGGGATTAAGAGATGGCAGTGGGAGGGGTTTTCACTCTTCTCATTGAATGGAATGGAAATTTTTAACCTTCTCATTAAATACCCCTCCCACTGCCAACCCTTTATCCCAAAACAATAGGACGTAAATGTTTTGATGGCCAGTTAATTGTCCAAATCAATGGAGCAGATTTAAGTTTTTGTGCTTGATCCATTCCTAAGACTGAACAGAATCACCTCAAGTGACCAAAACGGTTCGACACAATGGGAAAGGTCATGTTTTTTTACACATTCCAACACAGCTCTAAAACTGCTTTTTACAACATCTTCATTTATCTGGTATTTTTTAAAAGTACAATCATGACATACAGACTACAGAGATATTACTGTAGCTGAACTTGTGCTGAACACAAAAAAGTCACATGACTTGGAAAATACTGGTTAGATTTGTTGAAATTGACAAAAATAAGAGCATGCCAAAATCATTAGAGTGCCAGAAAATACCCTCAGACCCCAGAGGGTTAAAGTGGCGGGTGAGTGTATACAGTTGTCAAATGTTAGCTCGGTTAAATATACACTGATTGCGAGGAAAATCGAGTTGAAATGATTAAGATAAGAGAGAAAGGGGGCAGGGCTTTCAAGACTTCTCATTTAATATCAGAGAGTTCAGCTACAGTCCAAGTACACAACCCTCACTCATTCCAGATTGGTATGTTACAGTGGTGCTTGAAAGTTTGTGAACCATTTAGAATTTTCTATATTTCTGCATAAATATGACCTAAAACATCATCAGATTTTCACACAAGTCCTAAAAGTAGATAAAGAGAACCCAGTTAAACAAATGAGACAAAAATATTATACTTGGTCATTTATTTATTGAGGACAATTATCCAATATAAAACCTACAGCAGTGGATAGAAGAAGATCCCACATGTGCTCTCTGCCAAACACCTGCAACATTGAGGCACATCTTTATCGGCTGCAAAACCAGCCTGTCCCAAGGTCGCTACACCTGGAGGCACAACCAGGTCTTGTGGCAGCTGGCGATCACCCTAGAAGAAAGAGAACCAACACCAATGCCCTCCCTCCTCCAATGCCTGGAATATCAAGCATCACTCCTTTCGTGAAAGCAGGCGAACGTCTGGTGAAATCACTGGCAAGAGTGAACACGACCCTTCTAGCCCTGGCCCGTGACTGGGAAATGCAGGTCGACCTTGGCCATAAACTTGTCTTTCCGACAGAGAACTACTTAACAACTACTCTCAGGCCAGACCTCATCCTGTGGTCAACTTCCCAGAAAATTCTATACATCCTGGAACTGACGATACCATGGGAAGCTGCTGTTGAAGAGGTATACGAGCAGAAAAGCCTGAAGTATACTGAAATAGCAACCCAGGCAGAACAACGCAACTGGCATACCAAGGTGTTCCCAGTAGAAGTTGGGTGTAGAGGGTTTGTTGCCAAGACTACAACTAGGCTCCTGAACAAAATGGGAGTAAAAGGACAGGCCTTCCGACAAGCAGTGAAATCACTCTCAGAGGCTGCAGAGCGAAGCAGCAACTGTCTGTGGATCAAGACAAAGGACACCAGCTGGGCTCTGAGCTGACCACTGAGGGGGAGATGAACATTGAGGGGTAAAAACAGAGGGGGGCACACCTGGGACACCAGGTGTCACCATTGAGCCCTCTGGAGGTGTCGTGGGCCTAAATCAATGAAACATCAAGGAAGGAGGGTGCCCACCTGAACACCCCAATGAAGTTTTACCGCTCTCCCACTCAAGACAACAGGCAAGAAGCAGTGCTGATTATTCAAGGGATTGTACCATCAAGTCCTTCAAGCTCTACTTACATATCTGTGAGTGGTAAAAGTATGTGAACCTCCAGGATTAGCAGTTAATTTGAAGGTGAAATTAGAGTCAGGTGTTTTCAATCAATGGGATGACAATCAGGTGTGAGTGGGCACCCTGTTTTATTTAAAGAACAGGGATCTATCAAAGTCTGATCTTCACAACACGTTTGTGGAAGTGTATCATGGCACGAACAAAGGAGATTTCTGAGGACCTCAGAAAAAGCGTTGTTGATGCTCATCAGGCTGGAAAAGGTTACAAAACCATCTCTAAAGAGTTTGGACTCCACCAATCCACAGTCAGACAGATTGTGTACAAATGGAGGAAATTCAAGACCACTCTTACTCTCCCCAGGAGTGGTTGACCAACAAAGATCACTCCAAGAGCAAGATGTGTAATAGTCGGCGAGGTCACAAAGGACCCCAGGGTAACTTCTTCTTTTTTTTTTTTTTAAGATATTTTTTTTGGGCTTTTTGCACCTTTATTGGATAGGACAGTGTAGAGACAGGAAATGAGCGGGAGAGAGAGAGACGGGAAGGGATCGGGAAATGACCTCGGGCCGGAATCGAACCCGGGTCGCCCGCATTCATGGTATGGCGCCTTAACCACCTGAGCCACGACGCCCCCCCCCAGGGTAACTTCTAAGCAACTGAAGGCCTCTCTCACATTGGCTAATGTTAATACTCATGAGTCCACCATCAGGAGAACACTGAACAGCAGTGGTGTGCATGGCAGGGTTGTAAGGAGAAAGCCACTGCTCTCCAAAAAGAACATTGCTGCTCGTCTGCAGTCTGCTAAAGATCACGTGGACAAGCCAGAAGGCTATTGGAAAAATATTTTGTGGATGGATGAGACCAAAATGAAACTTTTGGGTTTAAATGAGAAGCATTATGTTTGGAGAAAGGAAAACACTGCATTCCAGCATAAGAACCTTATCCCATCTGTGAAACATGGTGGTGGTAGTATCATGCTTTGGGCCTGTTTTGCTGCATCTGGGCCAGGACGGCTTCCCATCATTGATGGAACAACGAATTCTGAATTATACCAGTGAATTCTAAAGGAAAATGTCAAGACATCTGTCAATGAACTGAATCTCAAGAGAAGGTGGGTCATGCAGCAAGACAACGACCCTAAGCACACAAGTCATTCTACCAAAGAATGGTTAAAGAAGAATAAAGTTAATGTTTTGGAATGGCCAAGTCCTGACCTTAATCCGATTGAAATGTCGTGGAAGGACCTGAAGCGAGCAGTTCATGTGAGGAAACCCAACAATATCCCAGAGTTGAAGTTGTTCTGTACGGAAGAATGGGCTAAAATTCCTCCAAGCCGGTGTGCAGGACTGATCAACAGTTACCGCAAACGTTTAGTTGCAGTTATTGCTGCACAAGGGGGTCACAGCAGATACTGAAAGCAAAGGTTCACATACTTTTGCCACTCACAGATATGTAATATTGGATCATTTTCCTCAATAAATAAATGACCAAGTATAATATTTTTGTCTCATTTGTTTAACTGGGTTCTCTTTATCTACTTTTAGGACTTGTGTGAAAATCTGATGATGTTTTAGGTCATATTTATGCAGAAATATAGAAAATTCTAAAGGGTTCACAAACTTTCAAGCAAAAAATGTTAGTTGTTAGTTGGTTCGTTTGGCGCATTTTCAAGTGATAGCTCATAACAGCGTCTTCCAAGCTGTCGATCCCATACAGAAGGAGTAAAAGTAATAACGGTCAGCAGGTCTGCAGTATAAACCTTTATAAATGTTCACAAAAGGGTGTCATTACAAACACCTGCACTGCATTAATGTCTTACCAAATACTTTGCAGCCTAATTATAAGTGTAAATATCTATAAAAAAGATTGACTCGTTCTTCCACAAATGTTTAATTATATATTTGTCTTGCTGCACTGAGCTCCTCTGAAGCCTGTACTGTTAATCAGATTGAGCTCGGATCAGAGACGTGGAACAAAATGAACCTGCTGCTATGATCACAGTGTTCAAAAGCAGCTTGCGATTCAGTTAAACAGAACAATTCTATTTTCACACTTGATGACTATGTTTAATTAGCCTGCTAATAACCTGACAAACACACACGCACACACATGCACACACACACGGCTTTGCTTTGTTTCTTCCCAACAATAACCAGAAGGCCGGTCGACCTCTCAGTGACCCAGTGCTAAGTTAAAAACACTTGACTGAACAATGCATTAAAGCAGCGCAAAACAAAAGGAGAAGGACTTACCAATTAATTCTTTATTCCTGACGTCTAAGGCCATGTTTCGTAATGCAGTAGCCACCGCACACACCACACGATCGTTATCTATCCTCAAGAGCTCCACGAGGATTGGCAGGCCTTTCTCTTTTCTTACCGCTGCACGAATGTAGACTGACCACTGAAGTTAAAAAAAAAAGGAAAAAATTGCATAGATAAACACGAGGTTAAAAAATATAGTTGAAATGATTTGCACCCTTCATACATATTTCCTTCATACCACAATATCATTCAACATTTCGTTCAAACATTTTATATCCTAACAAGCATTGCCAGGAAAAACAAACCTCACCCGGCAGCACTTACTTTATACCTATATGTTGATAATGGTAATATTTCTCAATCATCAGCTGTCAGGTTTGAGTTTGACATTTCAAGGTCATTCAAGGTCAAAGGTCATGGTGGCAACTGAAAGCCCATATGTTGATAATGGTAAACATCTGGCTATCATTAACCATTTTAAAGTTATAGCCCTTTGAAAACCCATGACCTTGAGTTTGACCTTTCAAGGTCACTCAAGGTCAAAGATCACGGTGCCAAATGAAAGCCCATATGGGAGTTCCTATATGCTCATAATAGTAATAGTGGAAAATATGTTATTTTGACCGAAGACCTTGACCCCCCTGACCTTTAACCCCCAACCGCTACAGAGACTGTCCAAGCTCCCCCATCATGCAGCATATGGTTGGAAGCAGAATTGAAAGATGCACATTTTGGTTTTGGTTTGAAGTCCAAATGATAAATTTGAAGAAAGTTATCGACTTTTAATTTCGTTAAGCACTTTTAATTTCAAAATGCTCAACAGTAAAATGAATGAGCAGTTGTACTGCGGTCAGCTCCTTAATTACAACAGTAACACCAGTTAGTTTCTGCAGATAAACATAAACATGAACACATGAGCATTTGGGTTAGTTAACAAAAGTAACTGAACATCTCGTCCCTCTGTGGTCAGTTTAATTCCTGTCTGAACATGAAAGTTTTATTGCAGCATAGACATTTTAAAAAGTTCATACAAACAACACTGAGAGAAACGAATCCCGTCTGAATTGGGCTGTAGATCTGATGTGGACAGACGTACACTGCATTACTGGAACGTTCTTTATTGCCTGACATCAAAACCGGTGCTATGATGGTTAAATTGTTGAGATCGGCAATGAATAAATGGAAAATAAGTAAACAAATAAATAAAGCAGTCATGCTTATATATATCTGAGTTCACTTAACGGTAGAGTGAAGTTTCTCGATATTTACGATGCCACCGTTTTAAGCCTTATTCAGACTGGATTCGTGTTACATCTGGAGGTGGAGGTCATATTTATTAGCAGAGAATCTCTGGGGTTTCAGTTCAGTTCAGTCCAAATCCGTCATATCCGTCATTTTGTTTGAAAATCTGGAAAAATTCCACCGTATTTCATCTTTGATAAAATGATCAGAAGAAATAACTCCAGGGAATATATTTCTGAAATGATTAAAATGTAGAACAATCAAATACAGATTATGTTGAAAGGGACATTTTAGGACCTTTCAGTGTGATTTTTTGATAAGTTATTACATTTGCAGCACATACAGACCACATGTTGTGGTCATGTGACCTACTAATGATCCAAAGTGGCCACGCCTCCTATAACAAGCACTCATAATAAGCATCAAAACAATCAGTGTGCATTAAAATGAAGTGTGTGCTGCACACATGGAACACACACACACATTTCTGGACCTGTTTAAGGGTGTATTAACTTTTAAGACAGCGGTACACACAGGTTTGGTGTGTGGCTTTTTGGAGTCAGTGACAGGATCCTAAGAAAAGAGGCTTCACGAGTTCATTAGGAGAATCCAGTTTCTCAGATCTCTCTTTATACACACACACACACACACACACACACGAAAGTGGACTTTCTCACTGAACCCACCAGGAGTAAGTTTAAGTCCGTGTGAAGCAAAAGCTCTGGAAGTTACAGGACTTTACGGCTCGTCCCAGAGCTGATCTTTCTATCTCTCAACCTCTCCATCTCCAACTGGAACGAATTGATCGGTCAGGCAGCACAACTTTGGACAGATTATGGTGCTCTAACAACGGAGCTAAAGTGAGATTTGGTCTCAGAGAGAGAGAGAGAGAGAAGGCTCAAGGAAGAAAAGAGAGAGACAGCATGAGAGAGAGAGAAGGTCAAGAAAGAAAAAAGAGCGAGAGAGCATGAGAGAGACTTTGACTTTTTAAGCCACCTTTAATTACGCCATTGTTCCATGTGTATGCTTTCTTTCACAAGAAATAAAACAATAAATAATGGAGAAAATAAAAGGTACATAAAAATTAATGACTAGAAAATCATCAAATTCAGGACATAAAAACACCTTTTCTGTTAAAACATTCTCACACACACAATTGTACATTAAAAATTGAGAGTTAGTGCACCATCCTCTTCAAGTGAACATAAAACCTGTCTAAAACCCCACAGATCTATAAAAGTGTCCAGGTTATTGGTTAGTCTGTAAAAAGCATACTCTACCTTAAGACGAGATGCAACCAAACCTTTCAGGCTCTGAACCGCATCAGTCCATCCCAGGCCCAGTATCTGATTCTTTCTGGTCTTCCAGATTGCTAGTTTTGCAGTTCCAATTAAAAAATTTATTAAAACCTGAGTCTGTCTTTTCCTGACTGTGTATTTCGGCCCAAAGACAAACAAAGGGATGTAAAATTTCTCCCCTATGTGTTCCACCCACTCTTGCAATGTCTTAAATAGGCCCACTAGCCGAGGACAAAGAGACACCAAGTGTTCTAGGGTTTCTTGTTGGTGACAGAAGGGACATTCCTCCCCAGTGCTGGGATCCAGGTGAGCCCTGTGTCTGTTTGTGGCTATCGCTCCATGTATGATCCTCCACTGGAGGTCAGCCGTCCGTTTCTTGATGGGCGGCTTGTACAGAGTCCTCCAGCAGCCTTTAGGGGTGCATTCTGGAGCAAAAACCTGGGTCCACCTCGACTCCCTGACTCCGATCAAAGAGCAGAAGTTCAGTACCTTTACGTAGCTGTCATAGAGCTGCTTCTTCCCACATGAAGTTGCCCAGCACTGATGTTTTCAGGGACAGAAGCAGCCCTCTCTCCTCTCTTCAGTCGCAGGTCTGACGCTTAGTGCAGGAAAGATGTACTTGTGGTCCTCGTGCCATAGGTCAACCAGGGTACGGTCCTGGGCATACACCCTGAGGGGTACAGACAGGGACTGTCAGACCTCGTCCACCATCTTCTTCAGTACCCTGGAAGACCTGATGCCGATGAATCCACCAAGCCTCTCCGGAGATGTTCTTATGAGGTGACCCAGTTTGATAATACCAGCCTCGACGAACTTGGTGCGGAATGATGTGGAAGAAAGCATGCCAGATGTAAAGAAGTCATTGTATAACAGTGGCTCCTCAAAGATCCACAAACCAGGTCTGAGGTCTGTGGTCCGTGTGGTCTTGAACGTCCTCCATGCATTAAGCACCGAGTTGTAGAAAGGTGTTATTCCAGTCAGGTCAACTTCAGAGGTCTTTAGAAGAAACAGCTGTTTATCCAGTCTTAGCCGGCCAGCCTTCCTCAGGAGCAGCTGAGCAGACGCCAGCCAGAAATAACCGCAGCCATAAAGTAGCCTCTGTGCTGTTTGCAGTCTGAAGGCAGCAATTCTTGATGGAATGTCCATGAGGCCTTGTCCTCCCTTGGCCACAGGGAGATACAGAACTGGTGCCCTCAGCCAATGCTGACCTGACCAGAAGAAGTTCACCAGGAGCCGCTGTATGTCCTTCACGAGGCCTGGTGGTGGCACTAAGATGATCAGTCTATGCCAAAGAGAAGAGGCGACCAGGTTATTGGCTATCAGAACTCTACCCCTGTAGGACAGCTGGAGAAGCAACTGTTTCCATTTAGACAACTTGGCGCTCACCTTCTCCAGCACTCCCTCCCAGTTCTATTTTTGGAAGTCCTCATCCCCCAAGTACACTCCCAGAACTTTGATGCCTCTTTTTTCCCACTTAAGTTTCCCGGGTAGCTCAGGGACGTCTCCTAGGCTCCACTGACCCATTAGACACGCTTCACATTTGTCCCAGTTAACGTTAGCGGAGGAGGCCTTTTCATACACAGTCAAGCTTTCTTTAAGTGCTTGTATATCTCTCTGATTTTGTATAAAAACATTAACATCATCTGCATAAGCTGAGATGGCCACAGAGCGGTTCTGAGCCAGCTCAGGGAGACCCAGGCCCTGTAACCTGCTCCTCAGCCTACACAAAAGAGGTTCAATGACAATACTGTAGAGCTGGCCTGAGATGGGGCAGCCCTGTCTGATTCCTCTTTTAACAGGCACAGGGCAGCTCAACCCTCCCCCCACCTTTACTAAACAGCAGGCTTCATTATACAATAGTTTGACCCAGGATAAAAAGCTCCCCCCAATTCCAAAAGCCTGCAAGGTGGAGAAGAGAAAACCATGATCCACATGATCAAACGCCTTTTCTTGGTCAATGGATAAAATACCAACATTAATATTATACAAATTACAAACATCAAATATATCCCTTATTAAAAATAAATTATCATACATTGACCTGTCTGGAATACAATAAGACTGATCTGCACCAATAAATAAATCAATAAAATGTTTTAATCTATTTGATAAAACCTTGGAGAGGATCTTATAGTCCGTACATAAAAGAGCTACAGGTCTCCAGTTCTTTAAAAGAGCTACGTCTCCCTTCTTGGGAAGCAGTGAAAGAACTGCTGGCCTCCAGGAAGCTGGAAGGCTTCCTTTTTTAAAACACTCTTTAAAATGGCCAAAAGGTCCCGTCCCAGTATTGTCCAGAAGTGTTGAAAAAAGTCCAAAGGAAGACCGTCTAGTCCCGGAGCCTTGCCTGGTGCCATCTGGGACACCGCAGCAGTCAGCACATCTAAAACGATTTCTGCGTTCAGTGTTCTGATCTTCTAAGCTCAGTTGAGGAAGCCCCCGCAGAAGCTCTGCAGCAGAGTCCATGTCACAGCTGCCCGCGCTGAATAGATCTGTATAAAACTCCACTGCAAGCTTCCTCATCTCGGCTGGGTCTGTAGTGATGTTTCCGTCAGGACGACAAAGACAGACCATTTGTTTCCTCTGAACAGCAGATTTCTCCAAGTTAAAAAAGACTGAAGTTGGTGCATCCAAGTCTTGGAGTCTAGTAAAACATGCTCGGACTAGTGCTCCTTTAGCTCTGTCCTGCAAAAGGGAGTTAAGTTTCTCATCTCATCTCATTTTCTCTAGCCGCTTTATCCTGTTCTACAGGGTCGCAGGCAAGCTGGAGCCTACCCCAGCTGACTACGGGCGAAGGCGGGGTACACCCTGGACAAGTCGCCAGGTCATCACAGGGCTGACACATAGACACAGACAACCATTCACACTCACATTCACACCTACGCTCAATTTAGAGTCACCAGTTAACCTAACCTGCATATCTTTGGACTGTGGGGGAAACCAGAGCACCCGGAGGAAACCCACGCGGACAACGTGCAAACTTCGCACAGAAAGGCCCTCGCCGGCCACAGGGCTCAAACCCGGACCTTCTTGCTGTGAGGCGACAGTGCTAACCACTACACCACCGTGCCACCCCGAGTTAAGTTTCTGTCTTTTAAAAATTAACCCGTCATTTTTTTGTTGATCAGCTTGTGAGGTAAAACAATTTTCCAAGTCCCTTATTTCCTCCTCCAGTTTCTGGACAGTTCTCTGGATTTTAGCAGTTGATACTGCTGACAAAACACTCTAATTTGGGCCTTTCCCACCTCTCACCACTTAATGAGTGAAGGAAAAATTTCCTTCCTGGATCTCTCGTAGATCCAGAATAATTTAAAATTTTTACAAAAATTAAGATCATGTAATAACTTAACATTAAAATGCCAAAAAGACTTTAGTTTTCCTGTGGGAGATTAAAAAAAAAAAACAACCTCCATTAAAACTAAGTGATGATCTGTCAGAACAACAGGGGAGATTTGGCAGTCAATAACTCTTGAAGTAAAAGGTGCAGAAATATAAAATCTGTCCAACCTTGCTGCACAGACTCTACCGTCAGATATCTTTACCCATGTGTACTGTCGGACTGAAGGGTACTTCATCCTCCACACATCAACCAGATCAGTTCTCCCTTAAAAAGTGAGATAAAATGAACGAGGAGTGAATGTGTGGTTCCTCTCCAGTCCTATCTAATGTAAAGTCTGTGCAGCAGTTCCAGTCTCCCCCCATTACAACACACTCCCCTGGATCATTAAAACTTAACTTCTCTTTTAATAAATTAAACAACTCTTCATGTTCAGAGCCTTGGTTTGGTGCATAAGCATTAATAAAACTAAAAGTAAAATCCTGTATTTTAACCTTTACCATAAGAACTCTACCTTTCACTAACTCTGTACTGGACACGATGTTTATATCTAAAACAGGAGAGAATAAAATCGCAACTCCTGCACTAAAATTTGTCCCATGACTCAGAACATACTGTCCATTCCACCATAAATCCCAAGCGATTTTATTTGACTCGTCACTATGTGTTTCTTGTAATAAAATAATATCCAGGGTTTTTTTGTCTGATTACTTCAGATAATAAAACTCTTTTCTGTTCATCTCTTCCCCCATTTATATTTAAAGACGCGACTCTTAACCCCTGCATATTGAAAGATAAAGAGACAGAACAGTAAATAGAAAGATGGAAAGAACCAGTGGAGATAAAAAACCAGTGCTGTGCAGTCATTGAAAACTTTAACATTTTGATCTGTGGTTGGTAGAAGAGAGCAAGTGGACTTGCTTGAAAAGTCTTGAAGACGTTTCGCCTCTCGTCCGAAAGGCATCCTCAGTTCTGTCTGTCTAATAGGGAGTATCAAGTATTTATCCTATGAGAGGATAAATACTTGATACTCCCTATTAGACAGACAGAACTGAGGATGCCTTTCGGACGAGAGGCGAAACGTCTTCAAGACTTTTCAAGCAAGTCCAGTTGCTCTCTAGTCTGGTTAACACCAGACCATATCACAAGTGAAATATGGTCTGGAATCCGCCTATTGAATTTCTCGTAGGGGAGGTGTGGTTTACGATTGTCAACGGCCGTTTATTGGACGTTGCAAATGTCTATCATTTGGCGTATACATAGCCCATGGCCAATCATGGCAGTTGTGCCCGGTGACGTAGTTAGAGCGACGAAGAAGACGAAGAGGCGAAGAAAGACTAACGCCAAATGCTGTTCTTTTTTTAAAACAAACTTTCGCTCTAAACTATTCAGAACAGTGTCTAAAGCTTGATCGAAAGTTTGGTTCGTATCGCTCGCCGCCATGTTAAATGTGATCCGTAAACAGTCCCAAATAAACTACAAGCTTCCGTTTGTCGAGTAGTATGCGTCACCGTCTTTCCACCCCTCCCCACTCTCTGATTGGCTCCCTAACTCAGGCGAGCCTTTAGACCATAGTTTCCATGCTGTCTTTTCAGATCGGAACGATTGTGTAAAGCAGCATGGGATTTCCCAGGCTAGTTGCTCTCTTCTACCAACCACAGATTACTACAGTGGTGCTTGAAAGTTTGTGAACCCTTTAGAATTTTCTATATTTCTGCATAAATATGACCTAAAACATCATCAGATTTCCACACAAGTCCTAAAAGTAGATAAAGAGAACCCAGTTAAACACATGAGACAAAAATATTACACTTGGTCATTTACTTATTGAGGAAAATGATCCAATATTACATATCTGTGAGTGGCAAAAGTATGTGAACCCCTAGGATTAGCAGTTAATTTGAAGGTGAAATTAGAGTCAGGTGTTTTCAATCAGTGGGATGACAATCAGGTGTGAGTAGGCACCCTGTTTTATTTAAAGAACAGGGATCTATCAACATCTGATCTTCACAACACATGTTTGTGGAAGTGTATCATGCCACGAACAAAGGAGATTTCTGAGGACCTCAGAAAAAGCGTTGTTGATGCTCATCAGGCTGGAAAAGGTTACAAAACCATCTCTAAAGAGTTTAGACTCCACCCATCCACAGTCAGACAGATTGTGAACAAATGGAGGAAATTCAAGACCATTGTTACCCTCCCCAGGAGTGGTCGACCAACAAAGATCACTCCAAGAGCAAGGCGTGTAATAGTCGGCGAGGTCACAAAGGACCCCAGGGTAACTTCTAAGCAACTGAAGGCCTCTCTCACATTGGTTAATGTTAATGTTCATGAGTCCACCATCAGGAGAACACTGAACAACAATGGTGTGCATGGCAGGGTTGCAAGGAGAAAGTCACTGCTCTCCAAAAAGAACATTGCTGCTCGTCTGTAGTTTGCTAAAGATCACCTGGACAAGCCAGAAGGCTATTGAAAATGTTTTGTGGACAGATGAGACCAAAATAGAACTTTTTGGTTTAAATGAGAAGCGTTATGTTTGGAGAAAGGAAAAACACTGCATTCCAGCATAAGAACCTTATCCCATCTGTGAAACATGGTGGTGGTAGTATCATGGTTTGGGCCTGTTTTGCTGCATCTGGGCCAGGACAGCTTGCCATCATTGATGGAACAATGAATTCTGAATTATAGCAGCGAATTCTAAAGGAAAATGTCAGGACATCTGTCCATCTCAAGAGAAGGTGGGTCATGCAGCAAGACAATGACCCTAAGCACACAAGTCGTTCTACCAAAGAATGGTTAAAGAAGAATAAAGTGAATGTTTTGGAATGGCCAAGTCAAAGTCCTGACCTTAATCCAATCAAAATATTGTGGAAGGACCTGAAGCGAGCAGTTCATGTGAGGAAACCCACCAACATCCCAGAGTTGAAGCTGTTCTGTACGGAGGAACGGGCTAAAATTCCTCCAAGCCGGTGTGCAGGACTGATCAACAGTTACTGCAAACGTTTAGTTGCAGTTATTGCTGCACAAGGGGGTCACACCAGATACTGAAAGCAAAGGTTCACATACTTTTGCCACTCACAGATATGTAATATTGGATCATTTTCCTCAATAAATAAATGACCAAGTATAATATTTTTGCCTCATTTGTTTGACTGGGTTCTCTTTATCTACTTTTAGGACTTGTGTGAAAATCTGATGATGTTTTAGGTCATATTTATGCAGAAATATAGAAAATTCTAAAGGGTTCACAACCTTTCAAGCACCACTGTATGTACCTGGATGACTGAGTATCTTCACAGATATGTTTAACATTTTGAGTTTCATTTTCTTAACCATTCTACTCTTAGACTCTTTTAACCCTTTCCTCAGACCAGTGACGTGCTTTTTTAACCGATAACGTTTCTTTCCATCCAGTAAATCCATTCCAACAACTATTTGAAGTGTGGTAACTGATTTGATAAATGTTTCAACGTCGGGGAAATAATCTTTAACATTTGCTTTTTTTTCCCCAAAAGTTTCATCCAAAAAATTATTAATCTCCTCAAGTGAATAAAGGTCCTCGCTTTAAGAAATGGTGTCCACTATAGAAACACAGTCAGAGTCACATTCCATATCAGTCACATTGTCACCATAACAACCATCCGGCTTTGTCACGTCTTCTGTCTCACTGTCAGGTCTGACAGCCTCCTGTAAAACCGGAGACTCTGCGTCCTGCTCAGACCCCCCCACACCGACCTCTCCTGGCTCCGCCATGCTCTGTTCAGCCTCTACTGTTTCCATTGAACCGCTACTACCGGCAGCTCTGATCATGGAGCTACTGGCATCCGTATCTGCAGGCACGGAGCCTCCGGCCTCAGTTTGAGTAGGCAGAGCAGACTCAGATAGCGCTGGCCAATCACTGCTCACTTTCCCACCATCTGTCACCATGGAGACACCACTGGCCCCCTCCCCACCATCAGTCACACTGCTCCTCACCTCCTTACCGTCAGTCATCACACTGTTCACTTCTCTACCATCAATCACAGCGCTTCTTGTCTCTGTACCGTCAGTCACACTACTGTTCACTTCCCTACCGTCAGTCCCAAGCGCTACCCCACTGCCCCCCTCCCCGCTGTCAGTCACCGCAGCCTCACTGCTGCCCCCCTCGCCGGTGCCAGTCACGCCACTCCTTTCCCTGCTAGCAGTTCTAGTTGCTGTCTTTACCCCTTTTCCACCAAATCAGTTCCAGGGCTGGTTCGGGGCCAGTGCTGGTGCTGGTTCACAACTCGTTCAACTTGCGAGCCAGCTGAGAACCAGTTTGCTTTTCCATAGCTCGCGGTGCTAAGGGAAGCCACGTCATTACGTCATTGTATACGTCAGTTACGTCGCTGTTACGTTAGTTACGTTGCTACGTTTGCATAAACCTTGGCGCGAATATCGAAGCAAAAACAACACGGAAGAAGCAGCAGCAGCAACAACAACAATAATAATAATGGATGACTTCGCGTTTGTACAGCTGCTGCTTCTTATCGCTTAAAAATGGCAACCTTTCGCGGTCTTGTTATTGTTGTTGGTCTTAACAACTCCGCCCCCCCGCTGACGTAAGCGGTTCTTTCAGCAGAGAGTTGGTGCTAGCCTGGAACCGGTTTTTCTGGCCCCAGAGCCAGTTCTTTGTCAGTGGAAACAGAAAACCCGGTTCCAAACTAAGCACTGGCCCCGAACCAGCCCTGGAACTGCGTTGGTGGAAAAGGGGCATATGTGGGCAGGTAATTCTTTTATGTCCCACATCTCCACACTCAAAACACTTCATGTTTCCTGAGCTCGCATACACCACGTAAAAGCCTTCTTCATGCTTCACATGGAAGGAAACATCTAGTGTCTGAGTTGGAGAGTCCAAAAACATAAACACCTGTCTCTGGAGAGACTGAACATGTTTTAATTTGTTATCTTTACAGCCCAAACTCACCATCCAGAAACCGCTCGCGAATTTCCCAAAGCGCTTCAGCTCTTGCTCCAGTGCCTCGTTTGGAATGAATGGAGGAACTCCGGACACGGTTACCCGGATGGAAGGCACTGCCAGCGGGGAAACTTGCACAAACTCATTATCGATGTAAATGTTGCTCTCTATGAGCTGATTAACGAGCTCCCGGTGCTTCATGAACACGACTACTGCCTTGTTCATGCAGGAGGCACATATGTTTTCATAGCCCACCTGCTCACCTGTTGTACTGGTACCGTGGGCTACGGTACCATCATAATCCCATGTTTCAGGGACGGGGCGGCGTCCCGGAGGACGCCATCCCTGCCACAAACACACACACGCACACACACACACACACACACACACCAACTACAAACAACCACAAACACTACAAAACAATTAACAAATACAACAAGAAAGAATAGCAAAAGAGTTAGAAAGAGAAATGTAAGCTCTCTGCCAACCTCGCCACACCCTCCACCAGCAAACTCCCAGCATGCAGTGCAGAGAGAGAGAGAAGGCTCAAGGAAGTAAAAAGACAGAGAGAGACAGAGAGAGAGAGCATGAGACAGCATGAGAGAGAGAGAAGGCTCAAGGAAGAAGAGAGAGAGAGAAGGCTCAAGGAAGAAAAGAGAGAGAGAGAGCAGGAGAAAGAGAGACAGAAGGCTCAAGGAAGTAAAAAGAGAGAGAGAGAGAGAGAGAGAGAGAGAGAGAGAGAGAGAGGAAGCGTCTCCTCACACTCTATCTGAGTGAGGCAAGCGACTCCCAAT
Organism: Neoarius graeffei; assembly: GCF_027579695.1. Classification (NCBI taxonomy): domain Eukaryota; kingdom Metazoa; phylum Chordata; class Actinopteri; order Siluriformes; family Ariidae; genus Neoarius; species Neoarius graeffei. The sequence goes on from NC_083587.1 coordinate 16,379,551, forward strand.
TTCACACTTCCTCCTTCATGCTAATGCTCAGCACTTAGTAAACACACTCCGGTTCTCCTCTGGCACAAAATTTGCTTCAGGTGTTTACAGTAGACCTGCGCCGAAAACCGTCGAGATGGATGAATTAAATGAAGCGGTGAATTAAAACATTTTTGGAATGAGTGGAATTTATGACACGATGTTCAATAATGACTTGTCCAGGATTTGTTATTCAGAGATCATTGTATAAAGAATTTGCATTGATCTTGGCTTACAGACCAATTTTAAAGGGGCGGTTTGTAAATTTTTGAGCCCCCTGCTGCCCGAGTACTGAACTACAACAGCAATGAAAAACTGACAATTCTCTATTTTCCAGCATTTATGTGCAAAAGCACATGATTCGTATGAGTTGCCTTTTAAGGAAAAAAGGGTGGGGCAGACAGGCTGTATTGCAGCCAGGGGCGTGGTTAATTTCAGGGCCACAAAATTGTAAGTGAAATTCTGAAATGAATAAACCAGGCAAATCTACTGCACTGGAATTTTTTGCAAATCAGAATTTTTTTTTCACTAATTGAGCTTCAAATATATGTAATTATTACAGATTTAGAAGTTTTGAAGATGTGTTACAATAAAACCACATGTGTGATCATTTTACCATCCCGGAGTTGATTATTTTCCCATAGCTGCAAATCTTGTAGTGTTTCTCTGCAAATTGCTCAAAATTAAATTTTTTTATATATTAAAAAAATGTCACATTTTTCTTTTTATCTCCATTCAGTTACATTTAATTTAAACAGTCAGGCCTGAGTTTCCCAAAAACATCGCAGCACAGAGATCATTGTTAAATGGTAGAGCGGGCAGCACAGTGAACACACTCTCTCCTAGTTAAGAGCCTTTTGGGAAACCCACCGCAGTTCCTGTTATAAAACTGAAAAAAATGTGTCTTGTTCCTGAGAAACCACAAACTCCTCGGTCCTGAGGACATCAAAATTTCAAGTTACAGCTTCACCTCTGACTGTTCCAAAGCGCTGACACTGGAGACTCCTTCCAGAAATGTTAAACAAACAGCTGTAAACCTGTGATTTGTCAGAGCTGCTGTTATAGAATATTAACTCTCAGAATTCACTGGAATAATTTAAAGATAAAAGTACACACACACACACACACACACACTATGCTGATTTACCTTCCAGCTCCCGGCAGCCAGGTTCTGCAGCGCACCGGCGGCTCCCTCTAGCGTGTCTGGGTTTGAGCACTCTGAGAGCAGCAAGAGGTATGGCTTCACGATGGAGGGATGCCACAACATCTGGATACCTTTGGGAGGGTCGGCCGTGTCGGAGAGAGGACCTACACCATCCCACTGCAGGAGGACACAGACAAAGATCAGATTTAAAAGACTAAAGCCAAAGAAGCCAGAGACAACAGGATATGATACAGACAGAGGCCACGCCTCCTTCACCTCCTTCATTGAGAATGACAGACACATAAGCCACACCTCCTTCTCTGAGACTGACAGACACATAGGCTATGCCTAATTCACATCCTTCATTGAGACTGACAGACACATAGGCCACAACTCCTTCAATGAGACTGATAGACTATGCCTACTTCACCTCCTTCACTGAGACTGACAGACACATAGGCCACACCTCCTTCAATGAGACGGACAGACTATGCCTACTTCACCTCCTTCACTGAGACTGACAGACACATAGGCCACACCTCCTTTACTGAGACTGATAGACACATAGGCCACGCCTCCTTCACTGTGACTGATAGACACATAGGCCATGCCTCCTTCACTGAGACTGACAGACACATAGGCCACGCCTCCTTCACTGAGACTGACAGACACATAGGCCACGCCTCCTTCTCTGAGACTGAGAGACACATAGGCTATGCCTACTTCAACTCCTTCATTGAGACTGACAGACACATAGGCCACACCTCCTTCACTGAGACTGACAGACACATAGGCCACGCCTCCTTCACTGAGACTGACAGACACATAGGCCACGCCTCCTTCTCTGAGACTGAGAGACACATAGGCTATGCCTACTTCACCTCCATCACTGAGACTGACAGACACATAGGCCACACCTCCTTCACTGAGACTGAGAGACACATAGGCCACACCTCCATCACTGAGACTGAGAGACACATAGGCTATGCCTACTTCACCTCCTTCACTGAGACTGACAGACACATAGGCCATGCCTCCTTCTCTGAGACTGAGAGACACATAGGCCACACCTCCTTCACTGAGACTGACAGACACATAGGCCACGCCTCCTTCACTGAGACTGACAGACACATAGGCCACGCCTCCTTCCCTGAGACTAATAGACACATAGGCCATGCCTCCTTCTCTGAGACTGAGACACATAGGCCACGCCTCCTTCACTGAGACTGAGAGACACATAGGCCATGCCTCCTTCACTGAGACTGACAGACACATAGGCCACGCCTCCTTCCCTGAGACTAATAGACACATAGGCCACACCTTCTTCACTGAGACTAACAGACACATAGGCCACGCCTCCTTCACTGAGACTGAAAGACACATAAGTCACACCTCCTTCACTGAGACTGACAGACACATAGTCCACACCTCCTTCACTGAGAGTGACAGACACATAAGCCATGCCTCCTTCACTGGGACTGACAGACACACAGGCCACACCTCCTTCACTGAGACTGAAAGACACATAAGTCACACCTCCTTCACTGAGACTGACAGACACATAGTCCACACCTCCTTCACTGAGACTGACAGACACATAGTCCACACCTCCTTCACTGAGACTGAGAGACACATAAGCCATGCCTCCTTCACTGGGACTGACAGACACACAGGCCACACCTCCTTCACTGAGACTGAAAGACACATAAGTCACACCTCCTTCACTGAGACTGACAGACACATAGTCCACACCTCCTTCACTGAGAGTGACAGACACATAGGCCACGCCTCCTTCAACTTCACTGGGATGAACAGACACACAGAAGCCACACCTCCTTGGGAATAACAGTCTTTTTCCGAACAAGAACAGGAGCCATGACTTCATCTTCTTCATTAGACCTGACATACAGAGAGGCCATGCCTCTTTCACTTTCTTCATTAGGCCTGACAGACAGAGAGGCCACGCTTCTTTCACCTTCTTCATTAAGCCTGACAGACAGAGAGGCCACGCCTCTTTCACCTTCTTCTTTAGGCCTGACAGACAGGCCATGCCTCTTTCACCTTCTTCATTAGGCCTGACAGAGAGGCCATGCCTCTTTTACCTTCATTAGTCCTGACAGACAGAGAGGCCACGCCTCTTTCACCTATATTAGGCCTGACAGACAGAGAGGCCATGCCTCTTTCACCTTCTTTATTAGGCCTGACAGACAGAGAGGCCACACCTCTTTCACCTTCTTCATTAGGCCTGACAGACAGGCCACACCTCTTTCACCTTCATTAGGCCTGACAGACAGGCCACACCTCTTTCACCTTCATTAGGCCTGACAGACAGAGAGGCCACACCTCTTTCACCTTCTTTATTAGGCCTGACAGACAGACAGGCCGCGCCTCTTCATTATGACCGACAGAGAGGCCACACACCTCTTTCACCTTCTTCATTAGGCCTGACAGAGAGGGCACGCCTCTTTCACCTTCTTCATTAGGCCTGACAGAGGCCACGCCTCTTTCACCTTCATTAGGCCTGACAGACAGAGAGGCCACGCCTCTTTCACCTTCTTCATTACTCCTGAAAGAGAGGCCACGCCTCTTTCACCTTCATTACTCCTGACAGAGAGGCCACACCTCTTTCACCGTCTTCATTAGGCCTGACAGAGAGGCCATGCCTCTTTCACCTTCATTAGTCCTGACAGACAGAGAGGCCACGCCTCTTTCACCTTCATTAGGCCTGACAGACAGAGGCCATGCCTCTTTCACCTTCTTTATTAGGCCTGACAGACAGAGAGGCCACGCCTCTTTTACCTTCTTTATTAGGCCTGACAGACAGAGAGGCCACACCTCTTTCACCTTCTTCATTAGGCCTGACAGACAGGCCACGCCTCTTTCACCTTCATTAGGCCTGACAGACAGGCCACGCCTCTTTCACCTTCATTAGGCCTGACAGACAGAGAGGCCACACCTCTTTCACCTTCTTTATTAGGCCTGACAGACAGACAGGCCATGCCTCTTTCACCTTCTTCATTTGGCCTGACAGACAGAGAGGCCATGCCTCTTTCACCTTCTTCATTAGGCCTGACAGAGAGGCCACACCTCTTTCACCTTCTTCATTAGGCCTGACAGACAGGCCACGCCTCTTTCGCCTTCATTAGGCCTGACAGACAGAGAGGCCACACCTCTTTCACCTTCTTCATTAGGCCTGACAGACAGAGAGGCTACACCTCTTTCACCTTCTTTATTAGGCCTGACAGACAGAGAGGCCACGCCTCTTCATTATGCCCGACAGAGAGGCCAACACCTCTTTCACCTTCTTCATTAGGCCTGACAGAGAGGTCACGCCTCTTTCACCTTCATTAGGCCTGACAGACAGAGGCCATGCCTCTTTCACCTTCTTTATTAGGCCTGACAGACAGAGAGGCCACACCTCTTTCACCTTCTTCATTAGGCCTGACAGACAGGCCACGCCTCTTTCACCTTCATTAGGCCTGACAGACAGGCCACACCTCTTTCACCTTCATTAGGCCTGACAGACAGAGAGGCCACACCTCTTTCACCTTCTTTATTAGGCCTGACAGACAGACAGGCCGCGCCTCTTCATTATGACCGACAGAGAGGCCACACACCTCTTTCACCTTCTTCATTAGGCCTGACAGAGAGGGCACGCCTCTTTCACCTTCTTCATTAGGCCTGACAGAGAGGCCACGCCTCTTTCACCTTCATTAGGCCTGACAGACAGAGAGGCCACGCCTCTTTCACCTTCTTCATTACTCCTGAAAGAGAGGCCACGCCTCTTTCACCTTCTTCATTACTCCTGACAGAGAGGCCACACCTCTTTCACCTTCTTCATTAGGCCTGACAGAGAGGCCATGCCTCTTTCACCTTCATTAGTCCTGACAAACAGAGAGGCCACACCTCTTTCACCTTCATTAGGCCTGACAGACAGAGGCCATGCCTCTTTCACCTTCTTTATTAGGCCTGACAGACAGAGAGGCCACACCTCTTTCACCTTCTTCATTAGGCCTGACAGACAGGCCACGCCTCTTTCACCTTCATTAGGCCTGACAGACAGGCCACGCCTCTTTCACCTTCTTTATTAGGCCTGACAGACAGAGAGGCCACACCTCTTTCACCTTCTTCATTAGGCCTGACAGACAGGCCACGCCTCTTTCACCTTCATTAGGCCTGACAGACAGGCCACGCCTCTTTCACCTTCATTAGGCCTGACAGACAGAGAGGCCACACCTCTTTCACCTTCTTTATTAGGCCTGACAGACAGACAGGCCACGCCTCTTTCACCTTCTTCATTTGGCCTGACAGACAGAGAGGCCATGCCTCTTTCACCTTCCTCATTAGGCCTGACAGAGAGGCCAGACCTCTTTCACCTTCTTCATTAGGCCTGACAGACAGGCCATGCCTCTTTCACCTTCATTAGGCCTGACAGACAGAGGCCACACCTCTTTCACCTTCTTTATTAGGCCTGACAGACAGACAGGCCGCGCCTCTTTCACCTTCTTCATTTGGCCTGACAGACAGAGAGGCCATGCCTCTTTCACCTTCTTCATTAGGCCTGACAGAGAGGCCACACCTCTTTCACCTTCTTCATTAGGCCTGACAGACAGAGAGGCCAAACCTCTTTCACCTTCTTCATTAGGCCTGACAGACGGAGAGGCTCCACCTCTTTCACCTTCTTTATTAGGCCTGACAGACAGAGAGGCCACGCCTCTTCATTATGCCCGACAGAGAGGCCACACACCTCTTTCACCTTCTTCATTAGGCCTGACAGAGAGGGCACGCCTCTTTCACCTTCTTCATTAGGCCTGACAGAGAGGCCACGCCTCTTTCACCTTCATTAGGCCTGACAGACAGAGAGGCCACGCCTCTTTCACCTTCTTCATTACTCCTGACAGAGAGGCCACGCCTCTTTCACCTTCTTCATTACTCCTGACAGAGAGGCCACACCTCTTTCACCTTCTTCATTAGGCCTGGTAGAGAGGCCATGCCTCTTTCACCTTCATTAGTCCTGACAGAGAGGCCACGCCTCTTTCACCTTCTTCATTAGGCCTGGTAGAGAGGCCATGCCTCTTTCACCTTCATTAGTCCTGACAGAGAGGCCACGCCTCTTTCACCTTCATTAGGCCTGACAGACAGAGGCCACGCCTCTTTCACCTTCTTTATTAGGCCTGACAGACAGAGAGGCCACACCTCTTTCACCTTCTTCATTAGGCTTGACAGACAGGCCACGCCTCTTTCACCTTCATTAGGCCTGACAGACAGGCCATGCCTCTTTCACCTTCATTAGGCCTGACAGACAGAGAGGCCACACCTCTTTCACCTTCTTTATTAGGCCTGACAGACAGGCCGCGCCTCTTTCACCTTCTTCATTTGGCCTGACAGACAGAGAGGCCATGCCTCTTTCACCTTCTTCATTAGGCCTGACAGAGAGGCCACACCTCTTTCACCTTCTTCATTAGGCCTGACAGACAGGCCACGCCTCTTTCACCTTCATTAGGCCTGACAGACAGAGAGGCCACGCCTCTTTCACCTTCTTCATTAGGCCTGACAGACAGAGAGGCTACACCTCTTTCACCTTCTTTATTAGGCCTGACAGACAGAGAGGCCACGCCTCTTCATTATGCCCGACAGAGAGGCCAACACCTCTTTCACCTTCTTCATTAGGCCTGACAGAGAGGCCATGCCTCTTTCACCTTCATTAGGCCTGACAGACAGAGAGGCCACGTCTCTTTCACCTTCTTCATTAGTCCTAACAGACAGAGAGGCCACACCTCTTTCACCTTCTTCATTAGTCCTAACAGACAGAGAGGCCACGCCTCTTTCACCTTCTTCATTAGGCCTGACAGAGAGGCCATGCCTCTTTCACCTTCCTTAGGCCTGACAGACAGAGAGGCCACGCTTCTGTTACCTTCTTCATTAGGCCTCACAGACAGAAAGGCCACGCCTCTTTCACCTTCTTCATTAGGCCTGACAGACAGAGAGGCCACACCTCTTTCACCTTCTTCATTAGGCCTGACAGACAGAGAGGCCACACACCTCTTTCACCTTCTTCATTAGGCCTGACAGAGAGGCCACGCCTCTTTCACCTTCATTAGGCCTGACAGAGAGGCCACGCCTCTTTCACCTTCATTAGGCCTGACAGACAGGCCATGCCTCTTTCACCTTCATTAGGCCTGACAGACAGAGAGGCCACACCTCTTTCACCTTCTTCATTAGGCCTGACAGACAGGCCACGCCTCTTTCGCCTTCATTAGGCCTGACAGACAGAGAGGCCACGCCTCTTTCACCTTCTTCATTAGGCCTGACAGACAGAGAGGCTACACCTCTTTCACCTTCTTTATTAGGCCTGACAGACAGAGAGGCCACGCCTCTTCATTATGCCCGACAGAGAGGCCAACACCTCTTTCACCTTCTTCATTAGGCCTGACAGAGAGGTCACGCCTCTTTCACCTTCATTAGGCCTGACAGACAGAGGCCATGCCTCTTTCACCTTCTTTATTAGGCCTGACAGACAGAGAGGCCACACCTCTTTCACCTTCTTCATTAGGCCTGACAGACAGGCCACGCCTCTTTCACCTTCATTAGGCCTGACAGACAGGCCACACCTCTTTCACCTTCATTAGGCCTGACAGACAGAGAGGCCACACCTCTTTCACCTTCTTTATTAGGCCTGACAGAGAGGGCACGCCTCTTTCACCTTCTTCATTAGGCCTGACAGAGAGGCCACGCCTCTTTCACCTTCATTAGGCCTGACAGACAGAGAGGCCACGCCTCTTTCACCTTCTTCATTACTCCTGAAAGAGAGGCCACGCCTCTTTCACCTTCTTCATTACTCCTGACAGAGAGGCCACACCTCTTTCACCTTCTTCATTAGGCCTGACAGAGAGGCCATGCCTCTTTCACCTTCATTAGTCCTGACAAACAGAGAGGCCACACCTCTTTCACCTTCATTAGGCCTGACAGACAGAGGCCATGCCTCTTTCACCTTCTTTATTAGGCCTGACAGACAGAGAGGCCACACCTCTTTCACCTTCTTCATTAGGCCTGACAGACAGGCCACGCCTCTTTCACCTTCATTAGGCCTGACAGACAGGCCACGCCTCTTTCACTTTCATTAGGCCTGACAGACAGAGAGGCCACACCTCTTTAACCTTCTTTATTAGGCCTGACAGACAGACAGGCCGCGCCTCTTTCACCTTCTTTATTAGGCCTGACAGACAGAGAGGCCACACCTCTTTCACCTTCTTCATTAGGCCTGACAGACAGGCCACGCCTCTTTCACCTTCATTAGGCCTGACAGACAGGCCACGCCTCTTTCACCTTCATTAGGCCTGACAGACAGAGAGGCCACACCTCTTTCACCTTCTTTATTAGGCCTGACAGACAGACAGGCCACGCCTCTTTCACCTTCTTCATTTGGCCTGACAGACAGAGAGGCCACACCTCTTTCACCTTCTTCATTTGGCTTGACAGACAGAGAGGCCACACCTCTTTCACCTTCCTCATTAGGCCTGACAGAGAGGCCAGACCTCTTTCACCTTCTTCATTAGGCCTGACAGACAGGCCATGCCTCTTTCACCTTCATTAGGCCTGACAGACAGAGGCCACACCTCTTTCACCTTCTTTATTAGGCCTGACAGACAGACAGGCCGCGCCTCTTTCACCTTCTTCATTTGGCCTGACAGACAGAGAGGCCACGCCTCTTTCACCTTCTTCATTAGGCCTGACAGACAGAGAGGCTACACCTCTTTCACCTTCTTTATTAGGCCTGACAGACAGAGAGGCCACGTCTCTTCATTATGCCCGACAGAGAGGCCAACACCTCTTTCACCTTCTTCATTAGGCCTGACAGAGAGGCCACGCCTCTTTCACCTTCATTAGGCCTGACAGACAGAGAGGCCACGTCTCTTTAACCTACTTCATTAGTCCTAACAGACAGAGAGGCCACACCTCTTTCACCTTCTTCATTAGTCCTAACAGACAGAGAGGCCACGCCTCTTTCACCTTCTTCATTAGGCCTGACAGAGAGGCCATGCCTCTTTCACCTTCCTTAGGCCTGACAGACAGAGAGGCCACGCTTCTGTTACCTTCTTCATTAGGCCTCACAGACAGAAAGGCCACGCCTCTTTCACCTTCTTCATTAGGCCTGACAGACAGAGAGGCCACACCTCTTTCACCTTCTTCATTAGGCCTGACAGACAGAGAGGCCACACACCTCTTTCACCTTCTTCATTAGGCCTGACAGAGAGGCCACGCCTCTTTTACCTTCATTAGGCCTGACAGAAAGGCCACACCTCTTTCACCTTCTTCATTAGGCCTGACAGACAGAGAGGCCACACCTCTTTCACCTTCTTCATTAGGCCTGACAGACGGAGAGGCTCCACCTCTTTCACCTTCTTTATTAGGCCTGACAGACAGAGAGGCCACGCCTCTTCATTATGCCCGACAGAGAGGCCACACACCTCTTTCACCTTCTTCATTAGGCCTGACAGAGAGGGCACGCCTCTTTCACCTTCTTCATTAGGCCTGACAGAGAGGCCACGCCTCTTTCACCTTCATTAGGCCTGACAGACAGAGAGGCCACGCCTCTTTCACCTTCTTCATTACTCCTGACAGAGAGGCCACGCCTCTTTCACCTTCTTCATTACTCCTGACAGAGAGGCCACACCTCTTTCACCTTCTTCATTAGGCCTGGTAGAGAGGCCATGCCTCTTTCACCTTCATTAGTCCTGACAGAGAGGCCACGCCTCTTTCACCTTCTTCATTAGGCCTGGTAGAGAGGCCATGCCTCTTTCACCTTCATTAGTCCTGACAGAGAGGCCACGCCTCTTTCACCTTCATTAGGCCTGACAGACAGAGGCCACGCCTCTTTCACCTTCTTTATTAGGCCTGACAGACAGAGAGGCCACACCTCTTTCACCTTCCTCATTAGGCTTGACAGACAGGCCACGCCTCTTTCACCTTCATTAGGCCTGACAGACAGGCCATGCCTCTTTCACCTTCATTAGGCCTGACAGACAGAGAGGCCACACCTCTTTCACCTTCTTTATTAGGCCTGACAGACAGGCCGCGCCTCTTTCACCTTCTTCATTTGGCCTGACAGACAGAGAGGCCATGCCTCTTTCACCTTCTTCATTAGGCCTGACAGAGAGGCCACACCTCTTTCACCTTCTTCATTAGGCCTGACAGACAGGCCACGCCTCTTTCACCTTCATTAGGCCTGACAGACAGAGAGGCCACGCCTCTTTCACCTTCTTCATTAGGCCTGACAGACAGAGAGGCTACACCTCTTTCACCTTCTTTATTAGGCCTGAAAGACAGAGAGGCCACGCCTCTTCATTATGCCCGACAGAGAGGCCAACACCTCTTTCACCTTCTTCATTAGGCCTGACAGAGAGGCCACGCCTCTTTCACTTTCATTAGGCCTGACAGACAGAGAGGCCACGTCTCTTTCACCTTCTTCATTAGTCCTAACAGACAGAGAGGCCACACCTCTTTCACCTTCTTCATTAGTCCTAACAGACAGAGAGGCCACGCCTCTTTCACCTTCTTCATTAGGCCTGACAGAGAGGCCATGCCTCTTTCACCTTCCTTAGGCCTGACAGACAGAGAGGCCACGCTTCTGTTACCTTCTTCATTAGGCCTCACAGACAGAAAGGCCACGCCTCTTTCACCTTCTTCATTAGGCCTGACAGACAGAGAGGCCACACCTCTTTCACCTTCTTCATTAGGCCTGACAGACAGAGAGGCCACACACCTCTTTCACCTTCTTCATTAGGCCTGACAGAGAGGCCACGCCTCTTTTACCTTCATTAGGCCTGACAGAGAGGCCACGCCTCTTTCACCTTCATTAGGCCTGACAGACAGAGAGGCCACGCCTCTTTCACCTTCTTCATTACTCCTGACAGACAGAGAGGCCACGCCTCTTTCACCTTCTTCATTAGTCCTAACAGACAGAGAGGCCACGCCTCTTTCACCTTCTTCATTAGGCCTGACAGACAGAGAGGCCACGCCTCTTTCACCTTCTTCATTAGGCCTGAAAGGTAGAGAGGCCACGCCTCTTTCACCTTCTTCATTAGGCCTGACAGACAGAGAGGCCACGCCTCTTTCACCTTCTTCATTAGGCCTGACAGAGAGGCCACGTCTCTTTTACCTTCTTCATTCGGACTGACAGAGAGGCCACGCCTCTTTCACTTTCTTCATTAGGCCTGACAGACAGAGAAGCCATGCCTCTTTCACCTTCTTCATTAGGCCTGACAGACAGAGAGGCCACGCCTCTTTCACCTTCTTCATTAGGCCTGACAGACAGAGAGGCCACTCCTCTTTCACCTTCTTCATTAGGCCTGACAGACAGAGAGGCCACGCCTCTTTCACCTTCTTCATTAGGCTTGACAGACAGAGAAGCCACGCCTCTTTCACCTTCTTCATTAGGCCTGACAGACAGAGAGGCCACGCCTCTTTCACCTTCTTCATTAGGCCTGACAGACAGACATAATTATACATAATTCACCTTTTTTAACTTCAACTAACAGCCACACAGGCCACGCCTCCTTGTCTGGTACATGACTACTGAGACTGATCAACATGGAAGCCACACCTAGTTCTCTTCCATTACGAGGATTGATAAATACTGAGGCCACACCTCCTTCACTGGGACTTAAAGTCACAGAGGCCACGCCTTCTTCATCAGAACTGATAACCTCCTTTCATAACAAGTCCAGGAGCCACACGTTCTTTTCTTCCTTATTGGGACTGATGTGCACAGAAGCCATGCCTGCCTAACTAACCTTATACTCTGGGCCTGACAGGAACAGAGGCCCAGCCTCCTTTACACAAGCCACGCCCCTTACTGTAATATAGTATAAAGGGCCTCTGCCTGTAATAGATCTGTTTAAATCTGTAAATATGTATGAAGGATTATTTTGGCTCTGGAGCAATTAAACTTAAAGACAAATCTGACAAAACAATCAGGTTACATCATCGCAACATGACGTGTGAAAAGAAAAAAGAGAAAAAGAGACGTTTTGAAACTACAGACATCGTTAGCGCTCAAACAGGCATGTTAGCCTGGATGTGCTCAGTAGAGCAGATGCAGTAACGTTATGTCATGGTTACCGTCTGTCTGTCAGACTCTTCACAGTGAGGATGAGGAGGCGGAGATGAAGAGATGCCAACGCATGCCAGGAAGCCTGTACGCTCCACACTGAGCTTCTCAAATCTGTGTACTGGAGCTGTCTGGAACACTCCAAACTCTCTCCTCACCACTCAAACGAACCCCACCCAGACACAGACGATCAGAAATAAATGGACGTTTTGGCAGGAGCTGGGGGCAGGAGAGGGAATCGGTTTTGAAAAAAAGGGCGAGGCTCAGGGATGTGACCTACTTTCTGGAACAGTGACTCACAAAACACCTCAGCAGGAGTGAAAAAAAAATCTCCCGCCATCTCTTTTCATTATTAATGCGAGCATGTTCACTCGTTCATCCTGCTCTGAGGATCAACTCTGTCGTTTATTCGCTAGAGAGAAGAACAACACCAGAGAGAGAGAGAGAGAGAGAATAAAAGACAGGAAGACAGAGAGAAGGACAGGTGGAGAGAGAGAAATAGAGTGATAGGAAGGGAGACACGGAGAGAGGAACAGAGAGAGGGATGGAGAGTAAAGACAGAGGAGAGAATGTGAGAGAGACATGGAGAGAGAGAGAGAGAGGCATAAAGACAGAATGGCATGTGGTGGAGACAGAGAGAGGGAACAAAAGATATAGAGGGAAAGAGGGAAAGGGAGAGAGAGAGAAAGACAGAGCAAGATACAGGGACAGAGAGAAACAGAGAGGCAGGAAACGAGAGAGAGAGAGAGAGAGAGAGAGAGAGAGAGAGAGGTAAAGAGACCCTTGTCGATCAAATACACGAATCGAAAAAAGCTCATTCGTTCAGCAAAAAAATTCCATTTTTCATTTATGGAAAAAAAAGAAGCACGCTTTCATCCCGAGCATCGCCTTTATTCTCGTCTTCCGTCATCTGGTGGAAAACCGTGTTTACGAGCAACACTGAGTTTTTATATATGGATAAATCACACATCCAGTGTGCTCCTGTTCTTATTGGATTACTGGGCGTTATTTTCTGGAGTCCTCCATTCGTGTGCCTATGAAACACTAAACAAACAAACAAACAAACACAGCGAGCAAATGTTCAGCATGTTTGTACTCAGAATGTGGTGTGTCATCCTTTTTTTTTTTTTACTGATATAGCTTCACTGCAGCTTTAACTTTAAACCTGAAATGCTATAAACATTTCTAATTTTATTCCTGATACAGTTCTGTTCTTTTCTATTTGTCAGAGATGAATCAAACTACTGATTTGAATGACGAGGAAATCATACTGATAAGCGATGTCTGTATATTTAGTTTCCAGTTTGTTTTTATTTATAATTCTTATTATCGGGCAGCACGGCGGTGTAGTGGTTAGCGCTGTCGCCTCACAGCAAGAAGGTCCGGGTTCGAGCCCCGTGGCCGGCGAGGGCCTTTCTGTGTGGAGTTTGCATGTTCTCCCCGTGTCCGCGCGGGTTTCCTCCGGGTGCTCCGGTTTCCCCCACAGTCCAAAGACATGCAGGTTAGGTTAACTGGTGACTCTAAATTGACCGTAGGTGTGAATGTGAGTGTGAATGGTTGTCTGTGTCTATGTGTCAGCCCTGTGATGACCTGGCGACTTGTCCAGGGTGTACCCCGCCTTTCGCCCGTAGTCAGCTGGGATAGGCTCCAGCCTGCCTGCGACCCTGTAGAACAGGATAAAGTGGCTAGAGAAAATGAGATAATGAGATTCTTATCATCATCATGCTTCCTGGATTTAATCTAAAAATGTTTACAGTAGTAGAAATAAAAAAAAAGTCCACAATGTTATACTTATTATTGTGTTTCAATTTATTAGCCAGTTTAACTGGTTACTTGAATTTAATAGATTTTGTCCAAACACGTCAAGACAAAAACAAGCAAACATCTATTAATAATGTTAAAATGACGAGTTTATGACCTAAAATATGTTCTGAGAGTGAAAAGGTCAGAAATGAGAATGTAATAAGAACAGTAAGGGTGTTATGTGCACAATAACAAGCTTCATATTTCTGAAGAATAGGATTATTTTTGTGTAGAATAAATCGATACTCTTGGTGTCTTTTTGTTTAAATAGTGAAGTTGCCCCAGGCCACACAAAGTCCAAAGTCCTTATTTCTTTATTCGGATTTTTTTTTTTTTTGTAAATAAATTTCACCTCTAGTAGAAGAAGTGACGTGTTCATGTCGCCTAAATAGGATAAAAATATTTCTCTCCTTGTGTATTTTGAGCACGCAGTATTTCTCGAAGCTTATATTTTCATTTTCCTTTTATTTTCCAGATGTTTAAGAAGACTAGAAAGCTAGTAGTCTACAAATTTCCAACCCCCCATCGTCCCAGGAACACTGAGGATGTGTAACTGTGTATTACTGAAATGACATATGGAGTGAGTAAACGACCACGATCTAATAAGAGGATCCATTTCGAGTTGAGAGAACGTGTAATTACCTGACTGTCTGACTAACTACATGTTTACAGTCATGATGCTGTAATTATAGAAATGCTGACTAATTGGCAGGTGTTTAGTGAAAAGTAAAGAAAGCAAATTTGCTGATAAACACAGAGGAGACCGGTTTAGCGAGTGACACGGATCATGTCATTACATTCGTGTAACAATTAAAGGATCACTTGGACTGCATTTGAAACAGAAGGTTGCTGCTTGTTGCCTCGCTGCTGTAACAGACTGGTGTCTCAGGAGGCCGAACTTTCGACTGAAGGCGCCGTCTAAGGACGTTGCTTTGGAGTGACATTTTAGCACAGCGTTTACGTCAGCACGCCGTGTAACCCAACCAGAGAGTTAGCAAACAGATGCCTTATAAATCAGAAACACATTTATTTATTTGGTTACAGTCACAGGGTTATAATCCCAATAACTTACAATACTGTGCAAAAGTCTTAGCCCCCTATATTTTTTTTCATTCAAACTTTGTTATAGATTTCTATTTTATGATTTCTACATTATCAAGTCACAACATTACAAATGCCGCTTTTCCACTACAAACGCGGCTGAGTCGGGCTGAGCCGTGCCGTGCTGAGTCGAGCTGAGTGGGGCTATTGGAGTTGCATTTCGACTACCACCGCACTGAACCGTGCTGGCTGGAAGTGGGTGGACACATTGGATGGAGTTAGTGAAAGTGGGTGGACGTCACGTGATGTCGTTAAGCGGCGCAAACAGTGACATCAGTGATCTTTTAAGCGGTAGTCTCACGACCCGGATAGTAAACAATAAACATGGAGGGCATGGAGTCATTAGTGTTGCTGGTCTTGGTGCTGTGACTTGTTGGCACCGACAACGCCAACAGATACTGGCAAGAGCGTATAGATGAGGCGAGGCGCATAAGGCTCCAGAAATTCTCGTAATTTGTAATTCTTCTTCTTCCGGGTTTACGGTGTTTACAGAACCCAGCGTGCTCGTGGGGCGTGTGGGCATGTGAGGACACTCCTCCTCACCAATCAGTGCACAGAGGAGTGTCTGCTCACGCCCCCAGCCTCACTCAGCTCGGTTTGGCTCGCTTCAGCCCTACTCCAAAACCGTGCGAGTTTTGGGTGCTAAGCAGGGCTGAAGCGAGCTGAGTCGTGCTGTTTTGAGATAGTCGAAACGCGAGCCGTGTCGGGCTGAAGTGAGCTGAAGCGAGCTGAAGTGAGCTGAAAAAGGGTAGTGGAAAAGGGCCAAAAACATTTTAGTCCAAACGTTCGTTTTTTTTCCAGCACAAAATTAAACATTTGTATCCAAGCAGCATATTACATTGGAGCACTTCTCAGATTAAAAAAGAAAACATAATGGTCATTTACTACTTTAACCAGTGCTGTTTCTGTGCTATGATGAGGTCTAAATCCTGACTGGTACATTTCATGGATGTTATTCCTCTGTAAATATGAGCAAAACTGCTGTGCGACAGCTTTTTCTAGGATCTTGGAGATAAAGGGGAGGTTTGATATTGGCCAATATTGGATGGGTTCCCTTTTGAGTCTGGTTCCTCTCGAGGTTTCTTCCTCATGTCGTCTGAGGGAGTTTTTCTTTGCCACCGTCGCCACAGGCTTGCTCATTGGGGATAGATTAGGGATAAAATTAGCTCATGTTTAAAGTCATTAAAATTCTGTAAAGCTGCTTTGCGACAATGTCTATAGTTAAAAGCGCTATACAAATAAACTGGACTTGACTTGAAACTTGACTTGAAGGCTACTGGGTTTTGGGGCAAAATGAAGAAGCGAGTGTGACAGTCAAAGTGTCCAGAAGAACTGTGGCTGGTTCTGTAAGATGCTCAGTAAAACCTACAGCTCATTTCCTTATCAAACTGCACTCATTGGACCTGAGACTCCTGGGTTTTTTTTTTTTTTTTTAAAAGCTAAGAGTCATCTCGCACCAAATATTGACTTTGTTATTTTGATTTATTACGGCTTACTGATTACTGTTTCCAGTATTTTTTTAATGTTGAAACATTTCATTTTGTTATTTTTAAGCCATTTTTGGTCCACGGAATTTCTTTACACATGCCTAAGACTTTTGCACAGTACTGTACATTTCTATATGAAATCACTTTTCTGTGACGTTCCGTTCACCATCTTTTTAAAAAAATTTTCATTCTTTTTGTCGCTTGATGGAGCTGCCACACAGATTCATGGGTAATAGTCAGCACTGAGGATACAGCAATACAGCTACCTTCAGCTGGAGGCTGTTTGAAGGCATCTTAGAGACAGGACACGAGAGTTCGATCCATTTTAAGCGGTTCTTGATGCCTCGCTGTCTTGTTAGACTCCTCCTGAGGCAGCACTTTCCCCCGTTTCGAACGCCTCCCTTATGAGCTCTGTATATAATTTCATACTTTTCAATTCAACTCTGCATTTAAACAAGGAAATAAAAAAGCCCAGGCTTTGTCTCTTTACCACAATGGCATAAGTACTGAAATGGAATGATGATCCTGATTGAAATGTTTATATTTAGATCTCCTCAATGATGTGTTTTAGGCTCTACAGGCATGTAAAATGGCATCAAGTGACACCAAGTCGCATTTCCAAGCAATCCAAGTCATAACACACTGGACACAAGTTACCGTGGGCAAGCAAGTTATGAGAGGATATTTACATTACATCACATTCAAAATAGGGGGGTGTAAACTTCTGAAATCATCATTCATTCATAACATTCATATAAAATTTTTTTTTACTCTTAAGTATTAACTTATAAGACACTTTTTGACCTTTTTGATTATTAAAGGACAGTACAAAGGTCCAAAAGTGGCATTTACATGTGGAAAGTTCCTGTGTGCTATTTAGATAATTACATTCACTTCTATGCAGTTCCTGCCTCTGAGGTTGCCAGATTTTTCTTGAATAGAAGCATCTGGGAACAGGTTTTTCAATAACATCTAAACCAGGGGTTCTCAACCTTTTCTACTTTAAGGCCCACCTATTCATACTTGTAACGAGTCGGGGCCCATTAAAAAAACATCCCCAATTATTTTGGCTCATCTATTCTATTAGAATCTAATAATCTACTGTAAAGTGTATTAATGGGATGTGACATCACACCCTGTTACAGATGGGAGCCCAGGAATTAAATAAATGCACTAAAAACAAACTGTTTTTAATTGTAGGTGTTGTATTTAAAACTGTATGGATGTTCCAGAAGCCAACATAAAACCATGCATGCTGGTCATTCTCAGTCAAAAGCGATTAATGATCCAAAAGTGGAGTCTGGTCCATTAACACAAGAACTTATTGCCATGTTTGTGTTCAGAAAACAAGCAAGTTATTAAAACCAAGAAGTACACGCAGAAGAAGTGGATACAGAAACCACTCAATGGGATTAGATCCTTACACGCTAACAAAGAAAGATTTTTCCTACAAGTTGGAAAATGATCCATCCGTTGAGTTCCCCGACATCTCAAACTACCTGGTGCTGCAGACATCGTTCTACACGGACACACAGATGAAAACCTGGAAGAGCATGGAGGAGAACAACTTTTTATATGTGGCTGGGTTAAAGATCTGGGTATCAGAGACGGATCTAAGTGCAGGAAGAGTGTTTATTAGCAGGCGTGATATTTACAAAAGCAAAACAGAAAGCAGAGTATTTAAACAGCGTTATAAGCATGGCTCGACACAAACGTGACAGTGATGACACTTCGGCAAGCCTCTGTGAAAACAACTTCCGTATCTGTGCGTGGTGATTGCGTTCAAATCACTATCAGGTGTTTCCCATAACGACTGGGTCCCAAACGCATACACAACATGCTCCGTGAGCGAGCGCGGCCGCTCGAGCTGCGCCAGGCTCAAGCACACAAAAGCATAACAGTCAAGTGTTCGCCTGCTATGTGACCACAACTTTTATTTCACATGTATGGACCCTTTTCACGTGACGTCATGACAAACGCGGCCGCCATTTTGGACGTGTACTACCAGTAGTTTACCACAGCCAGCATTGAGGAACGGCAGCAAAGAAAGTTTTTACTTTCAGCAAGACTTCCATCATGCCACTATATTGTTGTGCACCTGGATGTAGTAACCATCAACAAACAAGGCAAGGTTTATCATTTTATCGGATCCTGACGGAGAAGATGGATAGCAGCCATTAACAGATTGGCAGCCCTCGGCATACCAACGCTTGTGTAGTGACCTCTTTGTTGGAGGTAAGACGAATAAAATTAGCCAGAAAAGGCATTACATTGCTGTTAACATTCTGTGGCGGCGAGTGTGTAACCAAATAGGCTAAAATAACCCATTGTAACCTCTTTGTTCTTCTGTAGTAGCTATTGTTGACTAGCTAATGTCAACAAGTAGCTGGTATGCTACTGTAGCAATGTTTACGTTCAGTCATTTGGATGACTGTTAAAACCTTTCAGTCTCAAGTTTTTCCTTTACTGGATTTACTAGTTTACTGTAATTATAATCCGGCAGCTATTTACACCGGATCCAGTGTAAATAGCTGCCGGAGCCAACGTCCGAGGTTCCGGAGCGCGCGCCGGCTTGCTCTCCCTCAAATTAAGCAGCGCACGCCGGCTTGCTCCCGGAGTGCTCCGGCCGAGGTTCCCCTCAAATTAAGCAGCGCGCGCCAGCTTGCTCCCGGAGTGCTCCGGCCGAGGTTCCCCTCAAATTAAGCAGCGCGCGCCGGCTTGCTCCCGGAGTGCTCCGGCCGAGGTTCCCCTCAAATTAAGCAGCGCGCGCCGGCTTGCTCCGGAGCAAGCCGGAGCGCCCTCCGGAACCTCAGCCGGAGCACTCCGGGAGCAAGCCGGAGCGCGCTCCGGAACCTCGGACGTTGGCGTGTATGTGTATGGCGATGGGTTTTTAACGACATAGGTATACAGATCATGTGGGCCGAAGTCAGGTAAAGACGAGGGCTTCGTGTACTTCCGTACGTCAGTGAACAATCCTGGTGGAAGCAGGTAAACGTCGTTCTCTAAGCCTGCAAATACCTCTCCCTCTGCTCGCCCTGTAAATGCCCTACGTCGCTGGATAGTGAAGGTGTTTTCTGCATCTCGCTCCTTTTTCTTTTATGTTTTTCGTTTGTCGCCTTCCTCGCATTCAAACTGATTCGAGCCGAAGTCCACTACATGTCCAAAATGGCGGTCGCGTTTACGAAGGTCACGTGACTGAAAAGGGTCCATATCGCCACCAAAATGCCTCATTTTCATCTATGTATTGTAACCGTAGCTTAATGAGGCGGATGATGTGACGTCGGATGCGACCCAGCAATTGTACTCTACTACGAGTAAAAAATTAACTTCAGCTTGAAAAAAAATTTGCGGCCCACTAGATGGCGCTCACAGCCCAGTGGTTGAGAAACACTGCTCTAGACCACAAGCACTTGCTTTAAACCTGATCGAAAACTTAATTTGCCATCAACTGAAACTCGATGCAGCATTAAAGTAAAGTCAACCTGAATGAGAAGAAAGTGAGCATTAAAATAAATCTAACAAGTGTTAACAAGCAAAACAAACCTCGCCCGGTAGCACTTATGATGAATATGAAGGATGATATCGTGAAAAAAATAGGTACCCTATGGATCCATGTAGCTACTGCTTATAAATAAAGTAGTTTTCTGATCCCATGTCCATACAGTAAATATCGCATATATATTTACTCTCTGAGGCAGTAGTCACAAAAATGAAGCGTAAACCAAAAATGAACAATTTAAAAATCACAGAAGTAAAATATACCAAGTGTCTGTATGTTATATTATTCTACTCTGACCTCTTACAGTTTTCGAAACTGAAACCTCCGAACCGAGGCTGACATACACACGCTGTCGCCATGACCCAAACTCTTATTTCCCGGAAATGGCCTGGCGCTAGAGCTCAGTGGAACACACTTTCCCTCTGTAATAAGCATAAACATGTCTGAAAGCGATTTCTTTAGTATAATCCATTTATTTTGAATTGTATACACTCACTGGCCATTTTAATCGGAACATGTGTATGCGCATGTGCAGTGCGCGATCGTTATACTCTTACATTCTTATAGCACGATGATGTAGTGGCTAGCGCCTCTATATGAAGCAGTAGACACAACAAAAACGATTTTGACCTTTTTGGTGACCTTGACCAGATGATCCTCAAAATGTTGGCGGTTCTATTTGAAACCAATGCCCATCTATCCTGAAAGTTTCATGAAAATTGATCCAGCCGTTTTCCCGTAATATCGTTAACAAAAAAACAAAGAAACCTGACCAAAAACAGTACCTTGCCCCGCTAACTCCGTAGCGGGCGAGGTAATAACTCTTACACTGCTACATAAACAATCCTACTGGTAATGATCACATTAATCACGAGTTGAATTCAACAAAATGGCTTCCACACTCATTTTTAGCGGGTTATAGAATCGCACTTGATCCAGCCCACTCTACTATTTATTTATTTATTTATTTATTTATTTTTACATCATGTGCTGTCAGTTAGTCATTCACACAACTTAACGGAACAATAAGATACTAAATTGAGGTCATCATGTAAAATCGTAACGTGTTCTCGGAATGTAGGCGACTTTTTTGGTTAATTTGGCGCTCTGTCCTGTAAAAATAAACGCACCCAGTATTCCAAGCTGATCGGGAACTCATCTGCTCCAGCTCATGTTAGTTCATTTGTAATTTATGAATAAAAAAAATGATCTGGGGATAAGTAATGCCACCGATGAAGAAGATGCTGTCGCTGTCGATGTTGTATCTGCTAATTAAACAAACAAACAAAGACAGAAACAATCAATCACGCAGCATTTTTTAGTGTATTACGGCCAAAAATAACATTTCCTTGTTATGTATTGTGGTTATATGATCAGCCCTATATTCATTGTACCTATAAATAACATTTACTCTTCATTTTGTTCGAAGGGAATGCAAACTTTTGTACTCAACTGTATCTTATTATTATTATGAAGCAACAGAACACCTATACATGTTGTAATCAGTAATTTTATTTCAACAAGTTGCTTACCTTATAAAGTACACTGTCGGAAATAAGGGTACAGTAGGAGTCCATTTCTGTCCCCTGAGGTCCAATCTACACTAATGTACCACCTAGGGCTCATTATTGGACCTCAGGGTAACTACATGGACCTTTTTAGGGCCAAAAAGTATCATGTTCCCAAGCAGTATCTAAAGGGTACAAATAAGTACCTTAGAGGTTACTGATCCGGTGACAAGCTGGTGTACTCATTAAGGGACAATAACGTACTTTATTTTCTGAGAGTGTACTGTCTGTGTATTAATGTCCTCATATAAGGTGTACAAGGTCATTCGGTGCACAGCTTCAAAACATTCCAGTACCAGTGCCATTGATCACCCTAACGGGCAATCCTTTGATCACCCTAATGACTCGCCATTCACACCCTGCCTCCAGCGACCCACACCAACATGATGCCTCAGTGACACCTTAGATGAGCTGGTCATCAGAATTCTGATTCTGATTCTGAGCCAGGAGAGGATAAATATCTGATACTCCCTATTAGTCAGACAGAACTGAGGAAGCCTTTTGGACGAGAGGTGAAACGTTTTCAAGAATCTTCAAGCAAGTCCAGTTGCCCTTTTCTACCACCCACAGTTTACTATGACCTGGATGATTGAGAATCTTCACAGACATATTCCAGTACCAGCGATTTCCATTTTACGTTTTGCGCCACAAGGTTGTCAACAGAAAGTTGTCCATGAACTGGAATGTGCTGCAGCAGAATTCGAAGCGTCCTGAGTACAGCTACTGTTCCAGTGAAGGCAATCTGCTTGGATTTGCTTCACGGCTGTAATTTAAAATATATTCAAAAACACCAGAGCAGAGATCTGTAAGTTACAGGACTGCAGCTTTATCTGAAGGCCAATGAACAAAGCTTTCATTTGGAGAAACTTGACTTTTTCATCAGAAACTCAGTTTGAGATGAAGCGAGGCGAGATACTGACACGTTTGTGATGTTTAAATCAAACCCGAATATCAGAGGCTGCTGGTTTAGGAGACGTTCATGTTTACACACTCTCCTCCTTCAGTCAATTAACCGTGCTAAACGCTAACAGCTCTGACCTGGAGCTCAGCCCGATTTCGTCAGCTAGCCAGCTGCCACTCAGCGATAAATGATTTAGCGGAGTACATTAGCCTCCACTCGCCTTCAGGCCCGGGTGTCCTCTTTCAAAGTGCAGGATGAGGAGAAAAGCCAGAGTCCTGCTACAGACTCACAGCCTTATATACAGGAAGTGATTAGAGAGAACAATATTTACTGAGATTAAATGAATATAATTTTTACTGTGTGTTGTTAGGTGTCCTTGAGTACCTCGAAAGGTGCCTATAAATAAAATGCATTATTATTATTATTATTATTATTATTATAAATAAACTACAAAATTATATTGTTCACAAAAAGCATTTTCTTCTGTATATCAATCAATCAATAATTTTTTCCATAAGATGTGCAACATACCAAAACTTTATATATATTTATAATAATATCCAGCTGTTATATATAATAATTTCCAGCTGTGGTGCAAGACAATAATGACCTTCTCTTCTGTATGTAGATGACGTCATCTCATCTCATCATCTGTAGCCGCTTTATCCTGTTCTACAGGGTCGCAGGCAAGCTGGAGCCTATCCCAGCTGACTACGGGCGAAAGGCGGGGTACACCCTGGACAAGTCGCCAGGTCATCACAGGGCTGACACATAGACACAGACAACCATTCACACTCACATTCACACCTACGCTCAATTTAGAGTCACCAGTTAACCTAACCTGCATGTCTTTGGACTGTGGGGGAAACCGGAGCACCCGGAGGAAACCCACACGGACACGGGGAGAACATGCAAACTCCGCACAGAAAGGCCCTCGCCGGCCACGGGGCTCGAACCCGGACCTTCTTGCTGTGAGGCGACAGCGCTAACCACTAC
The DNA here is from genome assembly GCF_027579695.1 of Neoarius graeffei. NCBI lineage: Eukaryota > Metazoa > Chordata > Actinopteri > Siluriformes > Ariidae > Neoarius > Neoarius graeffei. Next base: position 16,403,178 of record NC_083587.1, read on the forward strand.
ACCACCGTGCCGCCCTAGATGACGTCATCATAAAAAAAATTAAAAAGGAGAAAAAAATTACGTGTGATGCAAAAGACAAGAACCCTTTCTCTTCTCTCTCTCTCTCATTATCTCTAGCCGCTTTATCCTTCTACAGGGTCGCAGGCAAGCTGGAGCCTATCCCAGCTGACCACAGGCGAAAGGCGGGGTACACCCTGGACAAGTCACCAGGTCATCACAGGGCTGACACATAGACACAGATAACCATTCACACTCACATTCACACCTACGCTCAATTTAGAGTCACCAGTTAACCTAACCTGCATGTCTTTGGACTGTGGGGGAAACCGGAGCACCCGGAGGAAACCCACGCGGACACGGGGAGAACATGCAAACTCCGCACAGAAAGGCCCTCGCCGGCCCCGGGGCTCGAACCCAGACCTTCTTGCTGTGAGGCGACAGCGCTAACCACTACACCACCGTGCCGCCCCCTTTCTCTTCTGTATAGAGAAAATAACATGCTAAAAATTAACTATAATAAATTTATTTTAAAAATGTCTTTTCCACTGAGTAGCAGAGGCATAAAAACTAATTTAAAAATTCAATGTGTGGTGCAAGACGTAAAAGATTTTGTCTTCTGCATATAGAGTGTGGTGCAAAAGTCTTAGACACGTGCAAAGAAGTGCTGTCGACCAAAAATGACTTAAAAATAATGAAATGAAATGTTTCAACATTAAAAAAAATACTAGAAATTGTAATCAGTAAGCCGTAGTAAATGAAACAAAGTCAATATTTGGTGTGAGATGATGCTTTGCTTAAAAAAAAAAAAGCCGTTTTATGCGGAAATGTGCTGTAGGTTTTATTGAACATCTTCCAGAACCAGCCACAGTTCTTCTGGACACTTTGATTGTCACACTCACGTCTTCATTTTGCACCAAAACCCAGCAGCCTTCGTTATGGTTTCTTTTTTAATCTGAAAAGTGCTCTCTTAAAAGTGGTAATATGCTGCTCAGATACAAACTTTTTTTTCCTGTAGCATTTAATTCTGTGCTGGGGAAAAAAAAACAAATGTTTGGACTCTAAAATGTTTTTGTAATGTTGTGACTCGATAATGCAGAAATCGCAAAATAGAAATCTATAACAAAGTGTGTATGGGAAAAAATATAGCGGGCTAAGACTTTTGCGCAGTACTGTATTTATAAAAAAAGATTTGAATTTTACAGCTTTAAGCAGACATACTGTACCAAAACCCATGATATTGAGTTTTATGTTGATGATGTTCAACATTTTTCACATTCCTCTTTCTTAAAATCTGAACATCAGGCCAATATAATATAATATAAAAAAAAATCACTATAATGTTTAATGGAAAAACCTTCACTTTGGTGTTGAGTGTAAAAAGAAGAGCGGCGAGATGCCGAGGGATTTTTTGGGAAAGTTGAAATTCGGAGTGTTTGAACAGGCTAAGAAACGCTCCAGAGATGTTTAATAATGGACTCGGATTGATTACAGAGAACAGAGAACAGAGGACGACACCAGGACTGACTGGGATGGATTTTAAATACGAAGTGCCGACTCGCGGATCTGATGTCAGATGTGATGGAATATTCACAATCACTGGCCTTAAAGAAGAAGAAGAAGAAGGAAAAACTCAGGCAGTGTTTAATAAAGATGATCTTGGTGGAGCGAACTCTCTGATGTGGTATTTGAATCCGAGCGCTTTATTGTGGTGCGTCCTCACTAGGAGAGCGTTGTGATGGATGGACACCAGTTTAATTCAATTTTGATGAATTTATTCAGGATTAAAGCTACAACGCTCGTCTCATCCATCACCTTTACACACTTAGATATACTACAACATGCTCACTTCCACATCCTGTCATCTCCACTAAGGTTCAAACACCATGTGAGGCACCTGCAAGGAAATTAGTGCTGATGCAGAGGAAGAGAAGCTCAAAATGATCGTGATTTATCACATCTGGAATGGGACGTCCCTCATCTCATCTCATAAACATCCATGCACTAAATAAATCGGATTCATATTTGCAAGTAGATTATTGCTATTACGTGAGCAAAATGGCAGAAAATTGCACCCTTGGTTTGGAGAACTCTTTGTACCAGACAGAACTACGGTACGACTTCATGGATGGATGGATGGATGGATGGATGTTCTTGATGAACACAAAACACGCCAGCTTAAAAAACTCAAACGAAATGAAACAAACAATCCAAAAGCGATTTCAAATTAAAATCAGTTTAAATGATGTAAAAAATTAAAGTAAATTATATTAAATGTTATCAAATGGAGTAATTAGCTTAAAGGTAGACTGCCTTTCAGATTTTTCAAGTGTAGGTCATAAAAAGAATTTTCCACGACACCTAATTATTATTGTTTATAGGACCGAAAGCTACTCAATTCGAATCACAGACTTCCAATTTTATTCGTTAAAAAAAAAAAGAACAATGAATGAATTTAGGGCCATGTGGCCTTAAATTCTCCGCTATTTTTTCCTGCTTCACCATGATGCAATACAAGATACTACGTCATGCATGATGTGGTGGTCTTTCCCCTGTTCGCGCAAGGCATTGTGGGATACAAATTTGAAACAGGAGAGAAAAATGGAGGATGTGAGTGTGCAAATGAAACATGAAAGAGCGACTATAGTAACGGAAAGCGAGAAGAAAAGATGTTATGTTATATACGAATGAAAGGAAACGCAGGACCAAACTAATAAATATCGGCGTTCAGCGAGCACCTCGGTGTGATCAGCTGTTTGTTTAGCGACAGAATGATGGAACTGTCAGTGCACGCTCAAAGGGAAACCTGCGCATGTGCACACACACACACACACACACACACACACACACACACACACACACACACACACACACACACACACACACAGACTTCCTCTGTCTGCCTGACTGAGCGATGTGAGCGATTTCATGCACATTATTTGCTTTAATCCCCTGAAATTAAATAACTTCCAGGCTACAGAATGGCCTGAGCTTTTCAGATATTACAGAAATAAACATATATCACAATGACAACATTTCAGAGGAAACTAAACTTCACTGATTTTATGAAATTGAAAGGCCATCTAGCTTTTAAAAAAAAAAATTAGCTTTTCAAGTTTCTTTTTATACAGATCCGATCCTCTAATAAAGCAACGTATTCTGAAATTACATAAAATTGACCGAATATCAAAATTATGCACATCAGTATTCAGACACTATACAGAATTATGTGTATGGAGTGGGTGGCGTTTGAGTGAAAATGAGGCATGTCTCATTTATGCACAAGGATAAAACCCTTGTCTGTCTATATTCAGTCTGCATTTTCCATCTGTTTTTTGGGGGGTTAGCCATTTTTTTCTGGTTGAAAAGTGAGTGTGTGTTTCAAGGTGGTGAACTGGATGCTATTGCAAAATGCTGTCCAAGAAACATCTGGCAACACTGGTGGTTTAAGCTACACGCTTTTCGGTAATTTTAATAACGGATCTACATCTTTATTAAGTTGGTAAACGTCATTCAACATTACACCAACTACTAAACAAGAGTGCTCTGAGAGCACAATATCCCCCTCTGGCAACTCTGCCATAACTCTGGTAAAATGCGATGGAATTGAACATGCGTATTATCAACATATAACAAAGAATCCTGTCAAGTTTGATGAAATTCCTCCAAAAATTGTGAGAGGAGTTGATTTCAGAAGGTGAGTACCCTTCCTGGGACGGACAGACGGACATCGCCACGACATAATCCCCCTTCGGGCCTTTCGGCCAGCGGGGGATAACAAAAACTGCTGTATAAAATCTCATCTCATCTCATTATCTCTAGCCGCTTTATCCTGTTCTACAGGGTCGCAGGCAAGCTGGAGCCTATCCCAGCTGACTACGGGCGAAAGGCAGGGTACACCCTGGACAAGTCGCCAGGTCATCACAGGGCTGACACATAGACACAGACAACCATTCACACTCACATTCACACCTACGGTCAATTTAGAGTCACCAGTTAACCTAACCTGCATGTCTTTGGACTGTGGGGGAAACCGGAGCACCCGGAGGAAACCCATGTGGACACGGGGAGAACATGCAAACTCCACACAGAAAGGCCCTCGCCGGCCACGGGGCTCGAACCCAGACCTTCTTGCTGTGAGGCGACAGCGCTAACCACTACACCACCGTGCCGCCCTGTATAAAATCATCAAATAAAAAACACTAAGCAAAACCATGATATATATATATACAGTGGTGCTTGAAAGTTTGCGAACCCTTTAGAATTTTCTATATTTCTGCATAAATATGACCTAAAACATCATCAGATTTTCACACAAGTCCTAAAAGTAGATAAAGAGAACCCAGTTAAACAAATGAGACAAAAATATTATACTTGCTCATTTATTTATTGAGGAAAATGATCCAATATTACATATCTGTGAGTGGCAAAAGTATGTGAACCTTTGCTTTCAGTATCTGGTGTGACCCCCTTGTGCAGCAATAACTGCAACTAAACGTTTCCGGAAACTGTTGATCAGTCCTGCACACCGGCTTGGAGGAATTTTAGCCCATTCTTCCGTACAGAACAGCTTCAACTCTGGGATGTTGGCAGGTTTCCTCACATGAACTGCTCGCTTCAGGTCCTTCCACAACATTTCCATTGGATTAAGGTCAGGACTTTGACTTGGCCATTCCAAAACATTAACTTTATCCTCCTTTAACCATTCTTTGGTAGAACGACTTGTGTGCTTAGGGTCGTTGTCTTGCTGCATGACCCACCCTCTCTTGAGATTCAGTTCATGGACAGATGTCCTGACATTTTCCTTGAGAATTCGCTGGTATAATTCAGAATTCATTGTTCCATCAATGATGCCAAGCCGTCCTGGCCCAGATGCAGCAAAATGTCTATCACCCATAAACGGATGGCTTAGTAGAGTGATTTAACCAAACACTCAAGAACATAATCCAGAAATTCGTAAGTGAAGATGCGCGTAATTGGGATAAGTGGCTCGAGCCCCTGTTATTCGCAGTACAAGAGGTCCCGCAAGCCTCCATGGGGTTTTCTCAATTTGAATTATTAGATGGGTGTAAGCTGCGTGGCATTCTGGACGTGCTATGGGAAAATTGGGTGGAGGGGCCTTCACCGAGCAAAAACGAAATCCAGTACGTTCTTGACCTGCGCGCAAAACTCCACACCCTCACGCACGTAACCCAGGAGAATTTGCGGCAGGCACAAGAACGTCAAAGCTGGCTGTATGACAGGGGCATGCGCCTTAGAGAGTTCACGCCGGGAGACAAAGTGCTCGTATAATTGCTCACATCGAGCTCCAAATTAGTCGCCAAGTAGGCCCTTCGAGGTCACACGGCGAGTCGGGGACGTTGACTATGAGGTGAGGCGAACAGATAGGGGCGGGGCATTGCAAATCTACCACCTCAACCTTTTAAAACACTGAAATAAGGGGGTCCCCGTGGCATTGGCGTCGGTAGTCCCGGAGAAGGCAGAGCTGGGGCCGGAGGTGAAAAAGGTAACATCTCGGACCACTCCAGTCCCTTGTGGAGACCATCTCTCACCGGCCCAACTCATGGAGGTGGCCAAGTTGCAAAAGGAATTTTCCGACATGTTCTTGCCCCTTCCTGGTTGTACCCAACTCATAGAACACCACATCGAAACGCCCCCAGGGGTGATAGTGCGTAGCCACCCTTACCGCTTGCCCGAAAACGAGAAAAAGGTGGTTCGGGATGAACTCAAGGCCATGCTTGAAATGGGCATAATTGAGGAGTCCCACAGTGACTGGAGCAGCCCAGTAGTCCTGGTTCCCAAGACCGATGGGTCGGTCTGGTTCTGTGTGGACTACAGAAAGGTCAAAGCGGTGTCTAAATTTGACGCATACCCAATGCCTCGCATTGATGAGTTGCTTGATCAGTTAGGCACTGCTTGCTTTTATTCGACACTGGATCTAACAAAGGGATATTGACAGATCCCCTTGACTCCTCTATCCTGAGAGAAAACGGCCTTTTCCACACCATTTGGTTTACACCAATTTGTCATGCTCCCTTTTGGGTTGTTTGGGGTGCCCGCTACGTTCCAGCGGCTTATGGACAGGGTCCTCTGCCCTCATGCTGCCTACGCGGCTGCCTATCTGGACGATATAATAATCTACAGCCATGATTGACCGCGGCACTTGGAACACCTGAGGGCTGTTCTAAAGTCGCTGAGGCAAACGGACCTCACAGCTAACCCGAAAAAGTGTGCAATTGGGCGGGTGGAAGTATGGTATCTGGGGTTCCACTTGGGTCATGGGCAGATGCGTCCCCAAATAAACAAGACTGCAGTGATTGCGGCCTGCCTGAGGCCCAAGACCAAAAAGGAGGTGAGACAGTTCCTGGGGCTGGCTGGCTATTATCGTAGGTTTATACCTAATTATTCGGATGTCACCAGCCCGCTAACCGATCTCACTAAAAAGGGGGCTCCAGATCCGGTCCAGTGGACGGAGCAGTGCCAACAGGCCTTCTCTGAGCTGCACTGTGTGGGGGGCCACTTTTACACTCCCCTGACTTCTCTCTCCCCTTTATTTTGCAGACTGATGCATCGGACAGAGGGCTGGGGGCCGTTTTGTCCCAGGAGGTGGAGGGTGAGGAGCGCCCCGTGCTGTATATCAGCCAGAAACTGTCGATGCATGAAAGCAAGTACAGCACAATTAAGAAGGAGTGTCTTGCCATCAAGTGGGTGGTCCTCACACTCCGATACTACCTGCTGAGGTGCCCTTTCACTCTCTGTTCAGACCACGCACCCCTCCAGTGGCTCCACCTCATGATGCCACCCAGGATGCCAATGCACGGATCACCCATTGGTATCTCGCCCTCCAGACATTTAAGTTCGAGGTGATCCACAGGCCGGGGGCACAGATGGTGGTGGCGGACTTCCTGTCACGTCGGGGGGGGGAGTCAGCTTCAGGCCGGATGGCTCCCCGGCCTGAGTCGGGCGGTGGGGGGATATGACAGCAGGGGCATGGCCAAGCAGCAGTCTGTGAAGGCCGGGTCGGGGAAGGTAAGTGACTAAGTCATTCCACCTGCTGTCAATTAATGTGTGTATGTGTGTTTGTGTGTGTGTGTGTGTGTTTGTTACAGGGATAGAGCATAAAAGGAGGAAGAGAGCAGAGAAAAGGGGCTCCCTCCCGACCACAATGGATGTGTGTGTGTTGAGTGAGTGAGTGAGTGAGCGAAAGCTGAAATCAGTGAAATAAAGCGTTTGTGTGTGACCATCAACTCTCGCCTGCCGTGCTTCTGTGCTCCACCCACATCAGGAACTGCTACACCATTCTTTGGTAGAATGACTTGTGTGCTTAGAGTCGTTGTCTTCCTGCATGACCCACCTTCTCTTGAGATTCAGTTCATGGACAGATGTCCTAACATTTTCCTTTAGAATTCGCTGGTATAATTCAGAATTCATTGTTCCATCAATGATGGCAAGCCGTCCTGGCCCAGATGCAGTGAAACAGGCCCAAACCATGATACTACCACCACCATGTTTCACAGATGGGATAAGGTTCTTATGCTGGAATGCAGTGTTTTCTTTTCTCCAAACATAATGCTTCTCATTTAAACCAAAAAGTTCTATTGTGGTCTCATCCATCCACAAAACATTTTTCCAATTGCCTGCTGGCTTGTCCACGTGATCTTTGGCAAGCTGCAGACAAGCAGCAGTGTTCTTTCTGGAGAGCAGTGGCTTTCTCCTTGCAACCCTGCCATGCACACCATTGTTGTTCAGTGTTCTCCTGATGGTGGACTCATGAACATTAGCCAATGTGAGAGAGGCCTTCAGTTGCTTAGAAGTTACCCTGGGGTCCTTTGTGACCTCGCCGACTATTACACGCCTTGCTCTTGGAGTGATCTTTGTTGGTTGACCACTCCTGGGGAGGGTAACAATGGTCTTGAATTTCCTCCATTTGTACACAATCTGTCTGACTGTGGATTGGTGGAGTCCAAACTCTTTAGAGATGGTTTTGTAACCTTTTCCAGCCTGATGAGCATCAACAATGCTTTTTCTGAGCACCTCAGAAATCTCCTTTGTTCGTGCCATGATACACTTCCACAAACATGTGTTGTGAAGATCAGACTTTGATAGATCCCTGTTCTTTAAATAAAACAGGGTGCCCACTCACACCTGATTGTCATCCCATTGATTGAAAACACCTGACTCTAATTTCACCTTCAAATTAACTGCTAATCCTAGAGGTTCACATACTTTTGCCACTCACAGATATGTAATAATGGATCATTTTCCTCAATAAATAAATGACTAAGTATAATATTTTTGTCTCATTTGTTTAACTGGGTTCTCTTTATCTACTTTTAGGACTTGTGTGAAAATCTGGTGATGTTTCGGTCATATTTATGCAGAAATATTGAAAATTCTAAAGGGTTCACAAACTTTCAAGCACCACTGTGCACACATTGAAAAAAATGCATGCAATAAACAAACACCACTAAAAATGAAAAACAGCCCCAGAACTACCACGACAAATGAATCAATTAAATATCAGTGAAGAGCCTTAACTTTAAATGTCTCGAAAGAACTACTGTCAACTGTGTTTCTAGGTAGACGATTCCAAAGCCTACTGGTTCTCAGGGAAAATAAATAAATAAATAAAAAGAATAAAAATAAATATCCTGTGTAGCCTCGTATTGTTTGAACTTAAAATTATGACTTGAACGGGTCCTGACTCCAGTATTATCATGAGGACATAAGTAACGATTTACATTGATAAAACGATGGCGCTAGAAAATCAATCATCAGTGAAATAAATAAATGAACAAATATAAACCACTGAGGGGCGGCACGGTGGTGTAGTGGTTAGCGCTGTCGCCTCACAGCAAGAAGGTCCTGGGTTTGAGCCCTGTGGCCGGCGAGGGCCTTTCTGTGTGGAGTTTGCATGTTCTCCCCGTGTCCGCGTGGGTTTCCTCCGGGTGCTCCGGTTTCCCCCACAGTCCAAAGACATGCAGGTTAGGTTAACTGGTGACTCTAAATTGACCGTAGGTGTGAATGTGAGTGTGAATGGTTGTCTGTGTCTATGTGTCAGCCCTGTGATGACCTGGCAACTTGTCCAGGGTGTACCCCGCCTTTCGCCCGTAGTCAGCTGGGATAGGCTCCAGCTTGCCTGCGACCCTGTAGAAGGATAAAGCGGCTAGAGATAATGAGATGAGATGAGATGAGATAAACCACTGAAAGCCGAAAGCGTGATTTTTTTTAAACTGGCTGAAACAGTGGAGTTCATGGAAAAAAACAAACACACACTCTGACCTGACTTATGTTAAATATACGTTAAATATGTACGAAATACAGACAGCACTAAACTATTGGTTCTTTTCTGGTACTGATCCTGAAACGTTGAGTCCCGGTGGATTTCGATTTCGGATACTCATGAGATTACTTCTTTAAAAGCTCCCAAGCCCTAAAATGACTGTTTATGTCCTTCCATTAAACCTAATTCTACTTCGAGTTTTATTTTATCAAAAGTACTTTCAGCGATCTCTTCATTGAGTAAACAAATAAAAGGTCATAAATAATTAAAGAAAAGATTGGCAATGCGAATCATTATGTGATTATCCAGGACACACCCACACGGCCCGGTTCTGCTCAGACTGTCAACAGGACGTTTTCTTTTAAGCGATAATAGTTATAACAGTAGTGATACATATTGTACATCCCTTGAGTAGAGAACAAGTTGTAAACATTTATGAAATGACTGATCTTTAGCACCACACATTTTTTATACGAGTTTAAACCATGCCTCTGCCAGGAGTTTGAAGTTTTAATGCTGCTGGCGTCGTCCCTAAAACCTTTCAGTGCATTGGGAACAGGATGAACACATCCCACAAAAACCGCTGCTAATTGCTTCTCTTCTCCTGCCAACATGATCCCCACCTGATCCAGCGCCTTCTTTTTCTTCTTTTTCTTCCCCCAGCAGCCTGAACTCTCTCCGTCCTTCCCGTTCGAGTCGCTGCACAGAAGGCCGTCCAGCTCTTCGGTGCCCATCTGCTGTCCCTGAGAAGTTTCTGCTGCCAGTCGGTACGAGAGGTTCCTCAAGATGCACACACAGTTTTCTATGGTCTGAGACAGAAAAGAAGTTAAAGTTAATCCAAATCCTGGGACATTCCACACACACAAAAGTGCAGAAGATGAAGAAGAAGAAGGATGACCTGCAGTGTGTTAATGCTTTGTTGCCAGAGAGCCAAATAATGATCAGATGCATTAAGCAGCCATTTACGGAAAACATCGACTTGTCCATCGCTTATCAAACAGGAAACGGTTCTCTCAGTTCTCCTTCAGGGACAGATCGGAGTTGCTGAAAAGCACTAGAAAGAATCTGTGCTATCGCACATCCCAAAGTGCCTAATTATATAATTATATACCTTGTCATCCATTTAAATGAGATTAAAGAAAATCCGTACGGAAAACACGGCAAGCTCGATCCATCACCATTTAACTCACACTTCATTTAACGAGGTATTAAAGGGAGATACAGTAGCAGTGGGAGAGGGACGCCTGCCAGGCCAGTGAGGGAATAAATGTGAGGAAATTACGATGAAAAATGATTGACTTGCTGCGGCTGCTTGTTTTTGTCGTCGCCAAGCGAGGAGGACGAGCCTCTCTGCAAACAAAAATAATGACTGTAATCAGACAAACACTGGCGGAATTATGCGCCGTCCATTTCAGACATAACGAAACACGCTGACGTGTACAACCCGCGTTCTTCCAGCTGAGTTTCACTAATCAAGAAATATTTCAACCTAAAACTTTAAAGCCAGACTGCCATTCAGATTTTTCAAGTGTAGGTCTTAAAAAGAATTTTCCCCGACACTTAATTATTTTTGTTTAGTGGACCAAAATTTACTGAAGTCGAATCACAGACTTCCAATTTTATTATTTTTTTAAAAAATAGAAGAATTAATGAATTTATCTCCACATGGCCCGAAATTGTCCGCTATTTTTTCCTGCTTCACCATGACCCAATTCAAGAGACTTTGTCATGCATGACGTGGTGGGCTTTCCCCGTTCACGCAAGGCATTGTGGGATACAAATTTGAAACAGGAGAGAAAAATGGAGGACGTGAGTGTGCGAATGAAATGTGAAAGAGCAACTACAGTAATGGAAAGCGAGAAGAAAAGACGTTATGTTATATACGAAGGAAACTAATAAATATCGGCGCTCAGCGAGCAGCTCGGTGTGATCAGCTGTTCGTTTAGCGACAGAATGATGGAACTGTCAGTGCACGCTCAAAGGTAAACCTGCGCATGCGCACACACACACGGAGTTCCTCTGTCTGCTTGACATGCGCGATGTGAGCGATTTCATGCACATTACTTGCTTTAATCCCCTCAAATTAAATAACTTCCCAGCCACAGAATGGCCTTTTATTTATTTTTTTTTATAAATTACAGAAATAAACATGCATCACAATCACCACATTTCAGAGGAAACTAAATTTCACCGGTTTTATAAAATTGAAAGGCCATCTACTTTTAAGACAATTTATTATTATTATTCGGCGGCACGGTGGTGTAGTAGTTAGCGCTGTCGCCTCACAGCAAGAAGGTCCTGGGTTTGAGCCCCATGGCCGGCGAGGGCCTTTCTGTGTGGAGTTTGCATGTTCTCCCCGTGTCCGCGTGGGTTTCCTCCGGGTGCTCCGGTTTCCCCCACAGTCCAAAGACATGCAGGTTAGGTTAACTGGTGACTCTAAATTGAGCGTAGGTGTGAATGTGAGTGTGAATGGTTGTCTGTGTCTATGTGTCAGCCCTGTGATGACCTGGCGACTTGTCCAGGGTGTACCCCGCCTTTCGCCCGTAGTCAGCTGGGATAGGCTCCAGCTTGCCTGCGACCCTGTAGAACAGGATAAAGCGGCTACAGATAACGAGATGAGATTATTAAAGGTCTTGTGGATTTAACGAATGCTCAAGTTAGCCCTTGAACTTTTTATATTTCCTTGTAAAAATATTTCAAAGATTTGTCTGATCAACATTTTAAGAATTTGACCTTGATTCATGAGAAACGTTGTACGCTTATTGTTAGTACGCATAATATTACAGATATCAGAAATTATTCCCTGTGTCTGAAATCGCTCCCTACTCATTATATAGGGCACTATATAGTGAGGACGTCATTTTGTAGTGCTGTCTGAAACGATAGTGAGGATTATTTACACCCTATATAGCGCACTCAAAGTATCCCACAATGCATCATGAAAAGAAGTGTACAACCGACGGTCACTAACCAAGCAATATATCCCATCATGCATTGCGGTTGCGCTGAAAGAAATCAAATTAAAAGTCTCAAATTTGATTTAATAAAAGGCAGCGGCAAAGAAGAAAGTATTCAGCCTTGATTAAAAACAAAAAACAAAAGATGCAGCAGACACAAAGTACTTTGTATTGATTAATGAGGGAAATACGCTCAGTATAATATGGATTTATCACAAAAATACATGCATGTATTTATTATTTTGAAAACCCACCAGCCAACTGATCTGACACGTTTTAATTGTGCGACAGTAATGACGTAAATACCAGCGTGACGGTCTAATGTCCAAAAGCGTTCTTTCATTTTACCAATGAGCTCACTATATAGTCCTCTATAGAGTAATTCCCTATGCACAGTAGGGAGTAGTGAACGAGTGAGCGATTTCGGACACATGGATTATATGGCATGAGCTACTTCTGTGAAAATTGTGCGTTCTGATTGGTTCCTTGGCGGGCAGTGTTTTCCCGTCATGCCTGTGGGTGATTATGGACTTTCTTTCCAAGGCACTAGCTTTCAATGTTGCAAAAAAGAAAAAAAGAATTGGAAATGAAAACGGGATCAAAAACGGCCGAAACAGAAAAGACAAACAAGTCAACGGGTTATTCAAGAAATGAGCAACGAAGAGCATTCAGAAACCGCTAAACGCTGACAGAAATTCAATTTTGAAGCCACTCGGTGTTTATTCTGCATGCATGACTCAACTATGTTACAAATATGATGTGATGGAAAGCAGCGTCACGGTTCATTATAATGACCATTGATTTTAATCTTCGAAATAAAAAAAGACTTATAATAAACTCCTTATTAACCTCGCTTGTTCGGTCTTTAGGGGAAAATATCAGGCCAAGGTCTTTTGCTTTACTGTCAAGCCCTCAGTCTGATGTTTTCCCGTAAAGATCTCACTCTCGGTTAATAAGTAGCTAATAATTCAGTTCAGAGTGTAACAGCAACTCCACTTCATCACAGCATTGATTATTAACTGTTCTTGATTATTTTCCTCTAGTGACACAGTGTTGTGTGTCACCTCCTCACCCAGCCTTCGTGACCGTAAGTGATTTTGTCTCACTTCTAGGTCACTTTGGATAAAAATCGCCTGTCAGGTGAACAAACCCAGAGCCGCGTTATCGGTCATACGAATGTGCTCTGTATTTCATGTGTTGAGCTAACACGCTCACACAAATGTGTTTTCCTGTCTTTTGGCTTGAACCGGTTCTGTCCTGACAGCATGGTGAAGAACAGATTTGTCATTCTCAGCGTTTACGGCTCTGCAGGGGGGCGGCAGCTGTAATGGCCTCGATACCAGCTGTGAGAAACGTGTGAGATGCCAGGCTTGGAGTGAAAGCTGAGTGATTTGAGTGACTAAAGGCCAACAGTGGACTCGCTTTTGCTTTATTTAGAGTGGATTAATGTGCAGCGATTAAAAGGACTGAGTTCGTGTTGTGCCATATTAACGCTTGTTAGAGACCGGAGGGCAGTGACTTTTCGACTTGTGTCCCACAAACTGCTCCAGGTTGAAAACGTTTGCAAAAACACCTATTTGACAACAAATCAAATCTCTCCGCTCTGTGGCTGCCTTTTTGAATGAGTTAATAAGACAGGAAATTACAGAAATGGATTTATAATGGAAATCATTTTTGCTCATGCAGATTAAACCTGATTATCTCCATTATCCTAATATACTGTTATTTGTTTTGGGATTTTTTTTTTTTTGGAAAATTTGCTTGACATCAGGGTGACTCCTGAGGATAAAAGAGGTAGGACCTCAAATCAGCAACACCTTTTTTGAACTCTGTCATGTTCCTGAACAGTTTGTGCAGTGCATTATCCTTCTGAAAGAGATCATTAGGGAATACTGATACCATGAAGGCGTGAGCTTGGTCTGGAACAGACCAACATCTACATGAACACCAGGACCCGAGGTTTCCCAGCAGAACATTGTCCAGAGCATCACACTGGCTTGAAGTCCACATGATATAAAAGAAAACGTGATTCATCAGACCTGCTCACCTTCTTCTTCCATGACAGTTCACTTCTGATGCTCACGTGTCCATTGTAGACCAGAGTCAGCATGGGCTCTCTGACTGGTCTATACAGCTTCAGACTGTGATGCACTGTGTGTTCGGAGTCCTTTACATCATTAACTTTTTCAGCAGTTCGTGCTCTTCTGTCGGACTGGACCAGATGTGCTATCCTGCCTTCTCGCCCTCACACATCAATGAGTCTTGAGCGCCTGTAACCTCGTCGCTCTGGTTCACTGGTTGTCCTTCCTTGGACCACTTTTGTTCGGTACTAACCACCGCATACCAGGAACACCCCACAAGATGTGCCATTTGGAGATGCTCAGACCCAGTCGTCTAGCCATCACAATTTGTCCCTTGTCAGAGTCGCTCCTTACGTTTGCATATTTTTCCTGCTTCCAACACATCAACTTCAAGAACTGACTGTTCTCTTGCTGCCTAATATATCCCACCCCTTCAGAAGTGCCACTGTAATGAGATAATTAACGTTATTCACTTCTTCACCTGTCAGTGGGTTTAATGTTATGGCTGACTGATGTATAGAAATGAAGTTGTAAATGTCCAGAAGAAGTCGTGGCTCTGAAGGTCAAATACAGCTTTGGTAAAGACTTTCTGTTGTGTGTCTCATCCTCAATGCTTCTTTTAGCACTGAATTTGTGTTATGGCATCACATAGTTGACTTAAAATCAGTGAATAAAGGACAAAATTGATTTTGGATTATTATTATTATTATTATTTAGAAATTATGTAATTGTCGATATAATAATATATAAAATTGAATTAGTGTTTTTTCCTTACAATGATGAAATACACATACTCAGACCTCTGGACTGTACAATATTCTGATGCAAGAGCTACAAGAAGTTTTTTTTCACTCGGTTTAGATTCGAAAGTCGGCAACAGTGGAAAAGATGAACGAGGCGGAGGAGGAGGTGCTGAGGAAGCTGGAATGAGCCGGAGTTTGGAAATGACCAGAGGCAGAACGCTGAGTCCAGCGTGTGGCATCAGCAAGGCTCAGCGCTCAATTCTCATTACCATAAACACGTTTCCCGTGCTGGCGTCACCACCCTGAACAGGAGCGTCGTTAAATCATTATTAAAGTACACCTTTTAGGACACAGAAGCCGGGCAACCTTGAGAAAGCATCCAAGCACAAAACATTTGTGATAGTGATCGTGAAGGAAAAAGATGTGGAGGAAAAAGAAGACAGATACAAACCTTGCTATCAATCTCGCTGCTCCCCAATGCAGTCTGGATGACAAAAAGCAGAGCGTCTGTCAGACCTTCACACTCCCTCATCCTCCTCCTCGCCTCCTCCCCGGCCGAGCTCACGTTCCTGAAAGACAGATATTTATTCTTCATCATCATCATCATCATTATTATTGGTAGCAGTTGTTATTACATTTGCTGTTTATTATTTCACTTAACCTCCTAAGACCCAAGCTGTTTTTTTACATGCATTTTTTATTTCTTTTTGCTATTTGGGCTTATTAGAACCTGATTAGAATAAAAACTAAGCATCATCTTTGATAAAATGTACTTTTTGAGAAAAAGTATGTCCACATATGTGGATTCTTGTTCTGAATTTCTAAAAAGTGCTGTCCACGTATGTGACCGCTAGGCCCTAGGAGGTTAATAACAATTTAAAATAAGAATATTCAAATATTCATTAAATAGTAATTAAGCAATCAATGAATTACCTCCACCAACTGTGTTGGGTGAGGTTATGTTTTCACCTCCATTTGTTTGTCTGTCCCCAACATAACTCAACAAGTGTGCTCTGAGAGCACAATATCCCCCGCTAGCAACTATATCTTAGCTATAAGGCCATACTCTGCTAAAACGCGACTGAATTGAACAAAATTACAATATGTGTATTACTGACATACAACAAAGAATCCTGCCAAGTTTCATGAAATTCCTCCAAAAATTGTGAGGGAAGTTGATTTCAGAAAGCAAGCACACCTTGATGAAATTGCCAAAGTACAGGTTTGTTAATAATCAAGGGCATAACTCTGGGAAAATCTGCCCAAATTAAACGAAATTTCAATCTGCGTATAACGGTCATATAACAAAGCCTTTTGCCAAGTTTGGTGAAATTCCTCCACAAACTGTGAGAGGAGCTGATTTCAGAAGAACCTACACCCTCATGAAATTGTCAAAGTGCAAGTTATTTAATCAAGGGTCCAAACTCTGGGAAAATTTTCAAATATGAAATTAAGTCGCAATCTGCGTATTACCGTCATATAACAAGGAATTTTACCAAGCTTCGAGAAATTCCTCCAAAAATTGTGAGAGGAGTTGATTTCAGAAGGAAAACACACTCATGAAATTGTCAAAGTATAATTTTGTTAATCAAGGGCTGTAACTCTGGGAAAATGTGACCAAATTTAACGAAATTACAATTTGCGAATTACCGACATATAACAAAGATTCCTGCCAAGTTTTGCGAAATTCCTCCAAAAAGAGGAGTTGATTTCAGAAGGTGAGCACCCTTTCTGAGATGGACAGATGGATGGATAGATAAACATCGCCATGACATAATCCCCCTTCAGGCCTTTCAGCCAGCGGAGGATAATAAAAACTACTGTATAAAACCATCAAGTAAAAACCACTATATGACGTTCCCTGAGAGTTCTTTGAGTGGTTAACATTTGTAATCAAGAACTATTTACGGTGAAAGATGAAATTACTGCTGTCTTCAAACAGAATTCGTGAGCTCGCGATTACAACATGGGAAATCGTGTACATGAAAAGCTTGGCGTTTAAGTGGTAAGTTGTCGCAAGAACACCACTGCTGGGAAACGACATCTAGAAGCCACTCACGTGGCTTCTAGATGTTAACCATGTAGCAAGCTAACAAGCAGGTGATGCAATGTAGGAAATGCAAAGGCTGAATGAAAAGATGACGCCATTGGGAATATCGATATTGTCCTCAGACATATTATAAAACAAGAGAGTACTCTAAGAGCACAATATCCCCTGCTGGCAACTCGACCATAACTCTGGTAAAATGCAACTGAATTGAACAAAACTGCAATATGCGTATTACCGACATATAACAAAGAATCCTGCCAAGTTTCATGAAATTCCTCCAAAAATTGTGAGAGGACTTGATTTCAGAAGGTGAGCACCCTTCCCGGGATGGACAGACAGACATCGCCACAACATAATCCCCCTTCGGGCCTTTCGGCCAGCGGGGGATAAAAAGTAGTGAACAGCTTTTGATGAAATTTTGCGGAAAGGTGGGCCATAGCTCAAGCAACAATTGATTAGATTTTGATGCAAATCTGGATATGTATGCGGATCCAGGATTTTTGTTTGTTTGTTTGTTCCCAATCTAACTCAAAAAATAATGAATGGATTTGGATGAAATTTGGTGGACAGCTTTAGTATTATTCTAGGTTCAAGTGATTTGGTTTTGATGTTGATAACGTGATGGTGATGGGCAGCAGAGTGGGGGGGGGGCTCCTCCTAAAGTCCACTGTCATCTCCACAGTTTTGAACATGTTCAGTTCCAGATTGTTCTGACTGCACCACCAGGCTTCACTCAATAATCACTTGTTTGTATAAAAATAAAAGAAATAAGAAGGACCCCAAGAACTATCATGGGCTTTCTGTTACTGTCATGAGTTCCAAAATCTTCATTGCAATAATTGTTGAGCGTCTAAAGCCACTCACGACAAGAAGCATTCCTGTTACCAACTCGGTTCGGCTTCGGATTAAACAAGTCCACAAAAATAATGTGATCTTTGTTGGAAAGAACATTATTAATAACCATGAAGGTAATTTGTTCTGCTGTTTCATCAGTCTAAAAGCAGCTTATGACTGGATAAAGTTGGTCTTTTTTCAAGATCTTAGCGATACATGCTGGCGCTTCAACTCGTCAATTTGCTCAAACACATTAATGTTGGGATAACTGCTACAATTAAACATTCAACATCAGCTTTTGGCGGCACGGTGGTGTAGTGGTTAGCGCTGTCGCCTCACAGCAAGCAGGTCCGGGTTCGAGCCCCGTGGCCTTTCTGTGCGGAGTTTGCATGTTCTCTCCGTGTCCACGTGGGTTTCCTCCGGGTGCTCCAGTTTCCCCCACAGTCCAAAGACATGCAGGTTAGGTTAACTGGTGACTCTAAATTGACCGTAGGTGTGAGTGTGAGTGTGAATGGCTGTCTGTGTCTGTGTGTCAGCCCTGTGATGACCTGGCGACTTGTCCAGGGTGTACCCCGCCTTTCGCCCGTAGTCAGCTGGGATAGGCTCTAGCTTGCCTGCGACCCTGTAGAACAGGATAAAGCGGCTAGAGATAATGAGATGAGACATCAGCTTTTGAAACCATCCGTGACTGCAGACAAGGAAGTCGTGAATCTCAGAGCATCTTCGATATCTATCTGGATGTTGTTGTGACATGTATCCTTTATCAGATTAATAGTGAAATCCCCGAACCCTGGTCTTCTCATCAAGTATGCAATTCCTTTTACTTGTACCAATCAAAGTCAATGAAGAGAAGATCCTTGTAGTGGAGAGACTCACACTATTCATGTCAGTTATGCAGACGATGTTGTGCTCTTTTGCATCTGAAATGGGAAAAATGCTGAAGTTATTTGATGAAGAGTTCATCAAGTTCAGGTTTGGTCTAATTATCTCAACATCAAAAATGACAACGATGTGTTTTATCATGGATAGCAAATGTAACAAGCCACTTTATCATTCAATGCATCTCTACAGCTCATAAGAAGTGGAACGAACTAAAAACAGTACATACTGATCATCGTACAGATGATCATGTGATAAAGCTTTAAGCTTTAAAGCTAGACCGCCTTTCAGATTTTTCAAGTGTAGGTCATAAAAATAATTTTCCCGGACACCTAATTATTTTTGTTTAGTGGACTGAAAGCTACTGAATTCGAATCACAGACTTCCAATTTTATTAGTTTTTTAAAGTAGAACAATTAATGAATTTAAGGCCACTTGGCCTTAAATTCTCCACTATTTTTTCCTGCTTCACCATGACCCAATACAAGATACTAGGTCATGCATGACGTGGTGGGCTTTCCCTGTTCATGCAAGGCATTGTGGGATACAAATTTGAAACAGGAGAGAAAAACGGAGGACGTGAGTGTGCAAATGAAACGCGAAAGACCGATTACAGTAATGGAAAGAAAGTGAGAAGAAAAGACGTTATGTTATATACAAAGGAAAGGAAACGCAGGACCAAACTAATAAATATCGGCGCTCAGCGAGCACCTCGGTGTGATCAGCTGTGTTTAGCGACAGAATGATGAAACTGTCAGTCAAAGGTAAACCTGCACATGCACACACACGGACTTCCTCTGTCTGCTTGACTGCGTGAAGCAAGCGATTTCATGCACATTATTTGCTTTAATCCCCTCAAATTAAATAACTTCCCGGCCACAGAATGGCCTGATATTTTCAGATATTACAGAAATAAACATATATCACAGTGACCACATTTCAGAGGGAACTAAATTTCACTGGTTTTAGGAAATTGAAAGGCCGTCTAGCTTTAATGTCAGGTGAGATTCATAATTGCTTGTGTTCTACTTGGATGAACTTCCGTCCATTCGAAACGGATTCTAACGAGGACATGTCCCACCATGACAACACACCGAGGGAAGCGCTGCTATCGGAATTCCCAAATAATCCAATCTGCGATTAATGACAACGACGATGTGGTCTGGCATTTCAAGTGAACTAATATGGACATATTTGGACTCATCCTTTCCTGTCCAATCTGAATCCAACAAGCCAGATCCAACACTTAGAATTCACAGCGCACTGCCCTCCAAAAACAAATCTTTACATATAAACAAGAAACCATATGCCTGAGGGCCTCGGAAGCGCTACACTGAGATTACTGACGTTTCTAAATTACAACTTCAAAAAGAAATACAGGGTAAAGCACGATTCTCGCTCCTGTTGGAATCGATCCTGGGAACCTGAGCTGCTGCAACAGCCGATGGTTCATGATGATGATGATATTATTATTGTTACCTTGCCTGGGACAGAGTCCACGAGGGGGCGAGGTATTGTTTTCAGTGGGGTTTCTTTGTTTCTTTGTTTTTTTGTTAATGATGTTACAGGAAAACGGCTGGACCAATCTTCATGAAACTTTCAGGATACAACCCCGATTCCAAAAAAGTTGGGACAAGGCCATGTTTACCACTGTGAGACATCCCCTTTTCTCTTTACAACAGTCTGTAAACGTCTGGGGACTGAGGAGACAAGTTGCTCAAGTTTAGGGATAGGAATGTTAACCCATTCTTGTCTAATGTAGGATTCTAGTTGCTCAACTGTCTTAGGTCTTTTTTGTCGTACCTTCCATTTTATGATGCACCAAACGTTTTCTATGGGTGAAAGATCTGGACTGCAGGCTGGCCAGTTCAGTACCCAGACCCTTCTTCTACGCAGCCATGATGCTGTAATTGATGCAGTATGTGGTTTGGCATTGTCATGTTGGAAAATGCAAGGTCTTCCCTGAAAGAGACGTCGTCTGGACGGGAGCATATGTTGCTCTAGAACCTGGATATACCTTTCAGCATTGATGGTGTCTTTCCAGATGTGTAAGCTGCCCATGCCACATGCACTAATGCAACCCCATACCATCAGAGATGCAGGCTTCTGAACTGAGTGCTGATAACAACTTGGGTCGTCCTTCTCCTCTTTAGTCCGAATGACACGGCGTCCCTGATTTCCATAAAGAACTTCAAATTTTGATTCGTCTGACCACAGAACAGTTTTCCACTTTGCCACAGTCCATTTTAAATGAGCCTTGGCACAGAGAAGACGTCTGCGCTTCTGGATCATTCTTAGATATGGCTTCTTCCTTGAACTATAGAGTTTTAACTGGCAACGGCAGATGGCACGGTGAATTGTGTTCACAGATAATGTTCTCTGGAAATATTCCTGAGCTCATTTTGTGATTTCCAATACAGAAGCATGCCTGTATGTGATGCAGTGCCGTCTAAGGGCCCGAAGATCATGGGCACCCAGTATGGTTTTCCAGCCTTGACCCTTACGCACAGAGATTCTTCCAGATTCTCTGAATCTTTTGATGATATTATGCACTGTAGATGATGATATGTTCAAACTCTTTGCAATTTTATACTGTCGAACTCCTTTCTGATATTGCTCCACTATTTGTTGGCACAGAATTAGGGGGATTGGTGATCCTCTTCCCATCTTTACTTCTGAGAGCCGCTGCCACTCCAAGATGATCTTTTTATACCCAGTCATGTTAATGACCTATTGCCCATTGACCTAATGAGTTGCAATTTGGTCCTCCAGCTGTTCCTTTTTTGTACCTTTAACTTTTCCAGCCTCTTATTGCCCCATCCCAACTTTTTTGAGACGTGTTGCTGTCATGAAATTTCAAATGAGACAATATTTGGCATGAAATTTCAAAATGTCTCACTTTCGACATTTGATATGTTGTCTATGTTCTATTGTGAATACAATATCAGTTTTTGAGATTTGTAAATTATTGCATTCCGTTTTTATTTACAATTTGTACTTTGTTCCAACTTTTTTGGAATCGGGGTTGTAGATGGGCTTTGGTCTCAAATAGAACCTCCAACATTTTGGGGGTCATCCGGTCAAGGTCAAGATTTTTGTGGGTACTGCTTCATATAGAGGTGGTAGCCACTACGTCATCATGCTGTAAGAATGTAAGAGTGTAACAATTGTGCAGTACGGTGTGTTCTGATTGGCTGAGAGCAGTACAGTGTGTTCTGATTGGCTGAGAGTAGGAGAGAATCTGAAATAGAATCATGTTTATTGGCTAAGTATGTTCACACACGGGGTGGCACGGTGGTGTAGTGGTTAGCGCTGTCGCCTCACAGCAAGAAGGTTCGAGCCCCGTGGCCGGCGAGGGCCTTTCTGTGTGGAGTTTGCATGTTCTCCCCGTGTCCGCGTGGGTTTCCTCCGGGTGCTCCGGTTTCCCCCACAGTCCAAAGACATGCAGGTTAGGTTAACTGGTGACTCTAAATTGACCGTAGGTGTGAATGTGAGTGTGAATGGTTGTCTGTGTCTATGTGTCAGCCCTGTGATGACCTGGCGACTTGTCCAGGGTGTACCCCGCCTTTCGCCCGTAGTCAGCTGGGATAGGCTCCAGCTTGCCTGCGACCCTGTAGAACAGGATAAAGCAGCTAGAGATAATGAGATGAGATGAGATGAGATGAGATGAGATGAGATGAGATGAGATCTTACTTCATATTCATCATAAATGCTACCGGGAGAGGTTTGTTTTGCCTGGCAACAGTTGTTGTTATTATTATTATTATTATTATTATTATTAGTAGTAGTAGTAGGAGGAGCAGAATTAATTTATTTAGGATTTATTTACTCATTCATTACTTAAGTATGAATTTAATCATTTTACAATTTCCTGCTCTATGACTGATTGAATTTTATTGATTATTGGTTTATAAACTTGAATAAAAATGTTTTCTTCTTTCACTTAGTTGGATAGGTGTGTGTGTGTGTGTGTGTGTGTGTGTGTGTGTGTGTGTGTGTGTGTGTGTGTGTGAGCATAGACTCACTATTGCCCAAAATACAATACCACTTTAAACCATTTAAATGTGATGAGCTACAAAAATTAGTTTGTTTATGGTGGCATGAAGATGTGAAGTTTAAGCTAATGAAAAGAACTGTAATTCTGAACCACTTTACCATTTTGACGACGCACGTCTAGTCAGTGGGAAAACACTGGGAGTGACATCATCAGAGTGAAATATCAGGAAATATTATACATACAGGACACTCTCCATGGAATAAAAATGTGTTCTATTCCCTTCTGGTGGGTTTACTAATGTCGTGCAATATTGTTATCATACCGCTTATCCTCTCCCCAACGGAAAATGAGCATGCAATATTGTTATAATATTGCACGTTGTCAAGACAACACGACGTCACACATTGGAGACATAAAACTTCCACACTAGTGAGTGACTGTGACAGTTTGTCAACACATATGGCCGCGAGGTTTGCTTTGTTAAAAGCGCAAGATTTTGAGAGATTTTTGGCTGCCAGGTCGCTCCATTGTGTGTAGTTGTCGATGTTGATTTTAAAAGCAACTAAGTAAATTACACAGGGAAATAATAATAATAATAATAATAATAATAATAATAATAATAATATTCGGCTTGACTGCACTAGCGTTGGCCTTCGCTAACACTACACCGTCTGGAAGGTAACTGGTCTGCCTTGCTAACAGCACCGAGTCACAGGTAAGCTAGCGTTGGCCTTCGCTATCACTAGTGATGAATGCTACACTGGCTAGAAAGTAACTGGTCTGCCGCGCTAACAGTACCGAGTCATGGGTAAGCTCATTTTGGCCTTCGCTAACACTAGTGATGAATGCCACACCGGCTAGAAGGGAACTAGACTGCCTCACTAACAGCACTGAGTCATGGGTAAGCTAGCGTTGGCCTTTGCTAACACTAGTGATGAATGCTACACCGGCTAAAAGTAACTGGTCTGCCGCGCTAACAGCACAGAGTCATGGTTAAGCTCACGTTGGCCTTCGAGAATGCTGAAGTGAAGAGAGTGTGTATGTGTAGCAGGTACAAATGGATCTGTGCCCTTAAGAAGCGGGGAACACATCGTGAATACAGAGAGAATGGGGCAAGCATGTTGTTAAGACGGGGGAAGCAGCGGAAAAAAAGAGCAACATACAACTGCAATCGTGTTGCTTGACCAGAGTTAAGAGACTGTTTATATGGTGAAATGGTGAAGAAGCTTCATGTTTTAGGAGCCACTAACGCTACGTTCACACTGCAAGGCTTAATGCTCAATTCCGATTTTTTTGTGAAATCCGATTTTTTTGTCAGGTCGTTCACATTAACAAATATATGCGACTTGTATGTGATCCTCAGTATGAACGAAAAGCGACCTAAAAGTGTTCCGCATGCGCATTGCAGGATACGACGACGTCACACGCAGTGAGCATGGCCAGTGTTTATGGAAGTAAAACCGCCCGGTTGCGGTATGACCCATCCAATCTAGCTTGAATAGCTGTATCCCCCCAAATGGAAATCAGCTCCCTAACCTCTGCGTTCTTCCATTGAGAAGATTCTGAACCTTCACAGCCCAAAGCGTCCCTCGCATTGATGTCATGCGCAGGGGCGCAGATACGTTTTTTGAACTGGGAGGGACAAAAAACTGGGAGGGGACAAAGCTGCCAGCAAACCAACCCCAACCCCGATATGCCTGTCAAACTTGTTGTTAGTAACCATAGCAACCAAGCTCGAGCTCGCAACCTGTGCAGTCTACGCAGCTCAACCAACCGAATATCAGTCTTTTTGTTTTATGTGAGTTGTTGCAACTATGTATACACTGCCGTGCACCTCAATAAACCGAATGGTAATTAGTCTTTTGATTTTTCCGTGAGGTTTGCCTTATACAAAGAAAGACAGGATAGACGTTTTTTCCTCCCTATAAGTGGGGGGACCGAACGAGGTGAATTTAAATCTGGGTGGGACGAGTCCCCCCCTCTATCTGTGCCCGTGATTATGCGCCATGTTGTTGTAACTTTTTTTGAGAGACCCGCCGCCTACTTCAGCGCAGAATAGTGACGTTTGTGGCTTGTTGATGACGTGTAAGTCGGATGAATGCGACCTGGCGGTTCAGACTGAAGTCGCATATGAAAAGAGCGGATAGGGATCGGAATTAGGACCACATATCCAAACGGCCTGGGTCGAATTTGAAAAAATCGGATCTGTGTCGTTCATATTGTCAATAAAAGATCGGATACAGGTCACATATGGGCGAAAAGATCGGATTTGAGTCACTTCAGCCTGCAGTGTGAACGTAGCCTTAGTGTTTCGTTTTTGTTTTTTTGTTTTTTTTAGTAACGCAATAGCTGAATGCAAGTAGACTACGTGACCTAGATTGGAGGTGCTATGGCAGATACACACTGAAGGTTGGACAGTAAAGCTAAACGGACCCGAAGACAACGGGAGGTTTGTTAAAGCCAAGAGTCTGGTGTAAAAGTAGACTCCATGTAACTCTCCAATGCTCGGGGAATTTGCATTAAGTTTTTTTTTTTTAAATGTTGGTTTATTGGCAGGGTGACCAGATTTCCCGAGTCTAAAACCGGGACACTTTGCGCGTGACCGTGATACTCGTGCACGCACACGCGTTTTGATGTAAACATACGCCGGCTCAAACCATGGCTCAGACAGGTGCTTTTATCATTTTGTAGAAGCTCACTTTTATCAACATTTCAGAGATTGATCAAGTATTTTCTTATCTACATGTACTTCGATCACAATTCGGTTAAAATCAGACAACAGATGTGATGATAGGGAATAGGCCAATAGCCTAAATTTCAACTGATTTATTTCACCTTTGTGAAAACGCCAAGAAAATGCATTGCTTGCATATTAACATCAACATTTTATGCGATTAACTTTTTTTTTTTAAACAATAGGCTATGCATTGTAACAGGAACGAGCGCATGAGCCTAATCGTTGTCACCTCCGAACCTTTACCCAAAATGCCTCCGTTTAATCTTAACCAGTGTCGGCTATTAACTATTTTGAAAACGTGAACCCTGAGTTGACAACAGCATCAAACAAGTCAAGACAATCTGTGATACAGATTAAAGGCAGATGAAACAGATGAAAGACAACAAAAAATGTTTCAGAAACACAGCCACCCACCCTAAAGATGATGCCATTTTATTGCATATTTTTACATGATGAGTGAATTTGCTCCAGTAGCGCTTTATTGCCCAAGAGCCTGCTGGGAAACTGCCAGCAAGTATCGTCGAAATTGGCCCGGGTAATGAGCAAGGCTTCGAGAGTAGGCACGGTCATGCGATTCCTCTCATCAGTCCAGGTGTTGCTCATGAGTGAAAATATTCGCTCAACTGGAGCATTGGTGCCAGGTAGGCACATGGCAAACTGGCAAAGCTGGCTGACATTGCTGTAAGGAATCTCCCTACTCTTGAAGTGCGTGAACATCTCCGCCCAGCGCTCATCCGTTCGGCATTGTCGCGTAGTAGTTGACAGCTGCTAGCGAAAAATCCCGTTATAACGCGGCCTCTATATTGCAACACTGTACAAATAGATACAGTGTAAGGTTGACTGCGCACACACGCACATTGATACTGAATTGCTAGAAGCTTCATTGACATCTCATTGGCTATATATGATTGCTGTAACCGGGACAGTTTGTGAGGGTTTGGTGTAAACTGGGACATTTCAGCGTCCCGACAGACCTTTGTCAGGACTGGGGACACGTAACTCAAAATCGGGACTGTCCCGGTCAAACCGGGACGTCTGGTCACGCTATTTATTGGGAGAGTCTGTGCATCGCTGATTTCAGAGGGTGCACAACTAGCAGCTGCTAACAGTACCCAAAACAGTTTGTTTTGTGTTCTCTAGGATTGAGAGAAATAGTTCAGCACTAATGGTTCTTTTAAACTCATCTGGGTTTTATACGACCATTCAAACTAGAGAGCCCTGTGTTGGCTCTTTAATAAACTGGTAATCAGGATATTACATGAAGAGTTACTTGAATTTAATGGGGCTAAAGATTAGCCTTCCTGAATTATAGGTTATTTACCTGGGGGTGGGGCGCCTCACCTGTCCTGCTAGATCGGGGAAGAGAGGGAGTAATGCCAGGTTAGCCTAGCTCACATCCCATGCACTACCTACACTTCAGGTAGCCACCGGACATCACTACACATCCTGAAGCCCTTCCTGCCACATCTAACTAAGCCTGGGATTAGCCTGGGCTGCAGTTCAGGAGACAACCCACTCATTCACCAGAGTAACGAGGCGATAGGCATTGGGTGTGGGGGACCTAGAGCCTGTCCTGCCCGTCTTCCCCAGGCTGAGCGCTATAGAATCCCCTACATGGCGGCAGCATCACCCTGACTACTATATATGCATAATAATAATATTGGCTCGCTTTTTTTAGTGGTCTATCAGATATATTCCATTCAGCTACTCGTTTTTGACTCGTTCAATATCATACTAACTGAATGGAATATATCTGCTATACCACTCAACACCAGTCAATATTATTGAATTATTACATACACAGGACACTTTTTCCATGGAATAAAAATGTGTTCTATTCCCTTCTAGTGGGTTTATTGATGGCGTGCAATATTGTTATCATATCGCTTATCCTCCATGTATTACGCCGCTCTCCCCAACGGAGAATGAGCGTGCAATATTGTTATAATATTGCATGTTGTCAAGACAACATAACGAACGTCACACACTGGAGGTCATCCAATGACAAAACTTATCTGCTGCACATACGCACAATCATTTCTTTGTCAGCTAGGAAAGAGAGAAGACGGGGTTAATTCAGTGCTCAGATTACCCACTAAATAAATAAAATGAAAACTGAAACTAAAGACGTGCTGAACACCCGAAAGGCTACCAAAACTTCATTATATATTCTTCATGCATATTTACAAGAGAAAAACAGACCAACGGATATCGAAAAACTGGAAAAGAGACACATCGGAGATGTAAAACTTCCGCGCTAGCGAGTGACTGTAACAGTTTGTACACAAACACGGCTGTGAGATTTGCTTCATTAAAAGCAGAAGATTTAAAGAGACAGACGCGCTGAACACCCGAAAGGCTACAAAAACTTCATTCTATATTCTTCATGCATATTTACAAGAGAAAAACAGACCAACGGACATCGAAAAACTGGAAAAGAGAGCAATAGTGGAAATATTGTCAAAGTTCTACTTGGAGGTGAGGAAAAGTGACGGAGACTTTTACAAGAGGACGTCACTCGTGGACTTCACTCAGCAAAGCCCTTTTGTTTTGAACAACTGCAATGGAACAAATCAACTACGACCAAAAGTAACTGAACTTCAACTGTCAACCTGGATATCGCTTGTATATAAGATGAGTTGTTGTTCAGGCTTTTTGGACTTGTACCATTTTTATTGTTAGAACTTTGACTTTGTACACTGGACTGACAGAACACTGAATTACATTCGATCAGATTAAGGGACGTTTACAACTGTTATGGATCGATCTTTGAGGAACATTGTTGAAGTAGATGAAGTACTTCAAAAAAATAAAAGTGCTGTGATTTATAATCATTTTTTTCTGATTCATAACAGAATGGAATGTTTATAGAGTATTTGGAATTCGACTGCAATAAATAGAATTAGAGCAGAATTAAATTCCGAGCATATAAAAAAATACATGCTTGAAATATTCAGATTTTTCTATTCCATTCAGAAAATATATATATTTTTGCAGTTTGTTGTAAATATCTACCACATATTACAATATCAGGAGACATTTTATATTTTGGTTCGAGGAATGAGATGTGACCTTTGACCTGGATTTTCATGTGGTTACAATCTCAATTTCCTGTTGACGTTTATTGATAAGCTAGAAATTAATACAAACAACAGTGAATGATTAACAAAATGTGATCTACGAAAATACTGAGAAAGCGGAACAGAAAGATTTTCTGACGCAGGTTAAACATTATCAGTTAATTTGTTTACAAACGTTAGAATTACTTCTTCATTTACGTAAACACCGACATCCATATATTTATATAAGAGATATTTTGTACTAAATATGGAACTATGGAAAACAAATTTGAAATAAAAAATGTGTTTTGCTGACAGGGCGGCACGGTGGTGTAGTGGTTAGCGCTGTCGCCTCACAGCAAGAAGGTCTGGGTTCGAGCCCCGTGGCCGGCGAGGGCCTTTCTGTGCGGAGTTTGCATGTTCTCCCCGTGTCCGCGTGGGTTTCCTCCGGGTGCTCCGGTTTCCCCCACAGTCCAAAGACATGCAGGTTAGGTTAACTGGTGACTCTAAATTGACCGTAGGTGTGAATGTGAGTGTGAATGGTTGTCTGTGTCTATGTGTCAGCCCTGTGATGACCTGGCGACTTGTCCAGGGTGTACCCCGCCTTTCGCCCGTAGTCAGCTGGGATAGGCTCCAGCTTGCCTGCGACCCTGTAGAACAGGATAAAGCGGCTAGAGATAATGAGATGAGATATAAATAATCTGGATGTCAATAATTATGGAATGGTTTCGATAATTGTGGACAAAGGTGTTGATAATTGTGGAATGGTGTCGATAATTATGGACAAAAGTGTCAATAACTGTGGACAAAGGTGTCAATAATTGTGGAACAGTGTCAATAATTGTAGACAAAGGTGTCAATAATTGTGGAATGGTGTTGATAACTGTGGACAAAGGTGTCAATAATTGGGGGTGTCGTGGCTCAGGTGGATAAGGTGCCATACCATAAATCCGGGGACTCGGGCTCGATTCCGACCCAAGGTCGTTTCCCGATCCCTCCCCGTCTCTCTCCCGCTCATTTTCTGTCTCTACACTGTCCTATCCAATAAAGGTGAAAAAAGCCCAAAAAATATCTTTAAAAAAAAAAAGGAGTCAATAATTGTGGAACGGTGTCAATAATTGTAGACAAAGGTGTCAATAATTGTGGAACAGTGTCAATAACTGTGGACAAAGGTGTCGATAATTGTGGAACGGCATCACGTGATCTGATACGCTAAGTAATCGGGAATCAACTCCTTTTATTCCAGTGGAAGTTTGAGTAATTATTCACGCACAATTTACATACTGAAAGTCTTTTCTACTTTTGCAACGGCCGAAAGATCGTTAAGGTGTTGATAATTGTAGCCGCCGCCCTAGTTATTACGGGTTGCGATATATCAAATAATCAACTCTGGTTTGGTAACAGGAGCTCCGCCTCATTACATCACCCTGTCATTGATTATTTTCCTACAACAGCATGCCACGCAGTGTTTTATTTGTCACATGACCTTGACTTAAGGGAAAAAAGGGCGGGGTTACAAACCTATAGTGTGTTTCTGCCTCCTTTTTTTCATCGGCTGAAAATAATCGCAAATCAGAATCATATCTGAGATTCCAAAATGGTTTGTCGTGTCACTGCAGCAGGCAAGATTCGATCTTCACTCATTGCTGACGGCTGCCCAGTCGAGAGAAATCACACACACACACACACACACACACACACACACACACACACACACACACACACACACACACACACGCAGAAGCTCATCCAAACCCTTGAAGAGTCCAAGTAATTTCTGTCACACAGCTCGGAATGAGAGACACCACGAGACGCTCGTGTCTAATTTGCATTCTCTTCACTCAGCCTGGCCTAAATCGATTGCTACATTTCATTTTGTGCAATCGGTAGACGACGAGGAAACAAAATGACGACATTTGTGCTCAGAGAAGCTTCTCTTTCCAACACATTAACTTGGCAAAGGCTTTAGAGCTATATCATTTCACTGGCGCTGATAATACGCCGCTCTGGCACAACAAACTCCACTGTTTATTCATGTCCCAGCTTTTCCATATTCACTTATTAAATATTCACCACGGCTGGCCGAGCTTCTGCTGATTCACTAACGAACTTTAAATACACAGCCTATGAGATGGGTCTTGAACATGCCGTCACTCTGAAACGTTCAGTCAAAAAACCCCACACCCAGAAGATTATTTTTTTCCTATAACAGCATGCTACACTGTTTTTTTATTCCTCTTACACACACACACACACACACACACACACACACACACACACACACACAGAGTTAACATTGTCCACAAATCAATTTAATTCCCGTTCGTCCCAGCCTCTATTTTTTTCTGTCTTGAAGTTGATAAACATAAAGTGCAGTTTGTCATATTACTGAGAAACAGCAAAGCGTAAACCTCTCTGTCCTGAAGATGTCAGTACGGGAGACTCCTTCCATCATTGTTACGTTTCGTAAATAAACATAAAACCTCATTATATTCAATACGTTTTTAAAGAATCTGACTACATGGTGCGGTCACAAGTCCCTGTGAATGAGCCATTACTATAGAAATGATAACATAATAATACAAAGCTGTGATTTGCAGCTGCACAACTATTAGAGCTGCTATTACAGGAACTTAATCAGCTCCTTCTGACCAATCATGATCCAGAATTCAACAGCACTGTGGCTGTTCATATTAAACGTTGGACTGATTTCTGAAGCTTCATCAGCAGCGTTTTGGATGCCCATCATTCGAGCGCTGTGGGTTCGTGGCCTTTGTCCGTCCCGAGTGCTGATGAGCTGCTCAGGATCCGAGAGCTTACTGACACGCGTGTGATGTTAAGAGTATACGCTCTGTGGAACGGGTCATGAGCCTCTGATTGAATCAGATGATCCATTCATGTTCCTGCGGCTTTGGCTGAGATTTTCTCGATTCTATGCAAATTAGTTATGACTCAATAAAGCGCCAAACCCAAACGACTGGTTTGAATGCTTCCTCGGATCCTACAGTCCATGTGGTCCGATGTTTCTTTAGTTCCCTTCTCAGAACTTTAGATCCTACCTGCAATTAGGATAAGTGTGGCTTCATCTCACAGATAAATAAAGCTCTAGGAGAGATTCTTGGTGCATCTGCTGAGTGTATGCAACTGGTACAGTTAGCCTGGGGTGTGTGTGTGTGTGTGTGTGTGTGTGTGTGTGTGTGTGTGTGTGTGTGTGTGTGTGTGTGTGTGTGTGTGTGTGTGTGTGTGCGCGTGGAATGATTAGTGAGTAGCAAGGCCCTTTGATCATGCATAATAATAATAGTAGATAATCATTAACTGAGAGAGGGAGGGAGCAAGAGAGAGAGGGAGAGAGAGAAGGAGGGGGAGAGAGAGAGGGAAAAAGAGAGAGGGAGGGGGAGAGAGGGAGCGAGAGAGAGAGGGAGTGAGAGAGGGAGAGAGAGTGAGAGGGAGAGAGAGAGTGAGGGAGAGGGAGTGAGAGGGAGGGAGCAAGAGAGGGAGGGTGAGAGAGGGAGAGAGAAAAAGAGAGAGGGAGAGGCGAGAGGGGGGAGCAAGAGAGGGAGAGAGAGGGGGGAGCGAGAGGGAGTGAGAGAAGGAGGAGAGAGGGAGGAGAGAGAGAGGGGGAGCAAGAGAGGGAGAGAGAAAGGGGTAGAGAGAGGGAGACAGATAGAGAGGGAGGGAGGGGGAGAGAGAAAGGTGGGGTTTACATTAGACCGTATCAGCGGATCATCAGATTAACGTTTTTAAAACGATTCGCGTGCACACAGCAACACCAATGCACGGATACGCTCGGCTCCGCAGGCATCCTGCGCTCCAAATCACTCCGCCCTGAACAGCGAGTGCCCTCTGGAGGGTGCGCACTCCGGCCCTGCGCAGCTCACAGAGCGCGCGAGTGAAGCACACGAGCAGTGATTCGGGACTGAGCCGCTGTGTGTGTGATCCCAGTGCATATCGGGCATGCGCGTCACTTACCACTTGCAAGTGGAAGGATGGCAAGCCTAAAGACAATCATAACTACACAATGGGCAGTATTTGCATCAGTATTTGCAGTATTTTCATACTTTTATACTCTTTAATGAAAGGTGATACAAGGCGGAAGTCCACGCCGTTTTTCAGCAGTCGCGTCACATGACCAACGCCAGCGAATCAGGAAGGTGGATGTCACAGTGACGTTGTCCAATGAGGACGCCAGCTAGAGCTCAGCACAGCGTATCTGCGTATTCTCAATGTTTACACAGCACCGGACCAGACACGATCTGGATTGAATACGTGGACCCTGGCGGATTCCCGTTTCCCGGCGTTTCCAGGCGTTTTAATGTAAACGGACAGTGCATCCGCGAAGAAAACGAGACAGATACGGTCTAATGTAAACTTGGCCAAAAGGGAGACAGGGAGTGAGAGAGAGGGAGAGGGGGAGAGAGACAGAGAGAGCAACTGAACAACAGAGACAGACAGAAAGAGACAGAGAAAGACAGCGACAAAGAGAGTGAAATGGAGAGAAGTTTTGTTTCAAATACAGAGAGAGAAAGAGGCAAAAAGAAAGAGACAGATAGACAGAAAGAGAGTCACAGAGAAACAGAGAGATAGAATTTTTGTTTCAGAGACAGAAAGAGAGAGACTGAAAGGTAAGAGAAAGAGGAAAAAAAGATAGACAGAAAGTGAGGAACAGAGAAACAGAGAGAGAGAGAGAGAGAGAGAGAGAGAGAGAGAGAGAAACAATTCTCATACTGGACTAATAGGTGAATCAAAGCCTCTTCACGTGTGAATGTTGTTCAGTCGCTGTGACTCTCAGTGATCTGTCTGGACGTCTCACTTTCAAACGTTAATGTTACCCACGTAAGCATCACCTCACACCCAGTGAAGCTGCAGCTGGCAGAGGGCGAGTTCTCCGAACACAGGCTTTGCGTGTGAAGCGGCACGTGAAGCTCCGCCACGTGGGAAAGCAGCTAATCAGAGGTTATGCTAATGTGCAGCAGGTGCGCTGGAGAGCTCTGTGCATGTCACGCCTGGCTTCACTCCATGTAATAACACACTAACACAATAACGGAGCTGCTGAAGGCTTCGGGGAGACACAAACACCCAGCACTTACTGTTCATAAAGCCCGAGCGCCACACACCAGGAGCCAAGCTACCAGGGAACC
The DNA here is from genome assembly GCF_027579695.1 of Neoarius graeffei. Lineage (NCBI taxonomy): Eukaryota > Metazoa > Chordata > Actinopteri > Siluriformes > Ariidae > Neoarius > Neoarius graeffei. The sequence continues at coordinate 16,436,933 of NC_083587.1, forward strand.
ATAAACACACAGCAGCTCTGAAGCGTACCGTGTGTTTCAGCCATAAAATCTGAGAGCAACATCAAGAGCTCTTTACTGCATCACTTACCAAACAAATACAGCATTCACCTTTCAGCTTTTTAACATCAACTATATCACAACTTCCTGTTTATACTATATATATATACACACAAACCCGATTCCAAAAAAGTTGGGACAAAGTACAAATTGTAAATAAAAACGGAATACAATAATTTACAAATCTCAAAAACTGATATTGTATTCACAATAGAACATAGACAACATATCAAATGTCGAAAGTGAGTTGGGACAGGGGCAATAAGAGGCTGGAAAAGTTAAAGGTACAAAAAAGGAACAGCTGGAGGACCAAATTGCAACTCATTAGGTCAATTGGCAATAGGTCATTAACATGACTGGGTATAAAAAGAGCATCTTGGAGTGGCAGCGGCTCTCAGAAATAAAGATGGGAAGAGGATCACCAATCCCCCTAATTCTGCGCCGACAAATAGTGGAGCAATATCAGAAAGGAGTTCGACAGTGTAAAATTGCAAAGAGTTTGAACATATCATCATCTACAGTGCATAATATCATCAAAAGATTCAGAGAATCTGGAAGAATCTCTGTGCGTAAGGGTCAAGGCCGGAAAACCATACTGGGTGCCCGTGATCTTCGGGCCCTTAGACGGCACTGCATCACATACAGGCATGCTTCTGTATTGGAAATCACAAAATGGGCTCAGGAATATTTCCAGAGAACATTATCTGTGAACACAATTCACCGTGCCATCCGCCGTTGCCAGCTAAAACTCTATAGTTCAAAGAAGAAGCCGTATCTAAACATGATCCAGAAGCGCAGACGTCTTCTCTGGGCCAAGGCTCATTTAAAATGGACTGTGGCAAAGTGGAAAACTGTTCTGTGGTCAGACGAATCAAAATTTGAAGTTCTTTATGGAAATCAGGGACGCCGTGTCATTCGGACTAAAGAGGAGAAGGACGACCCAGGTTGTTATCAGCGCTCAGTTCAGAAGCCTGCATCTCTGATGGTATGGGGTTGCATTAGTGCATGTGGCATGGGCAGCTTACACATCTGGAAAGACACCATCAATGCTGAAAGGTATATCCAGGTTCTAGAGCAACATATGCTCCCATCCAGACGACGTCTCTTTCAGGGAAGACCTTGCATTTTCCAACATGACAATGCCAAACCACATACTGCATCAATTACAGCATCATGGCTGCGTAGAAGAAGGGTCCGGGTACTGAACTGGCCAGCCTGCAGTCCAGATCTTTCACCCATAGAAAACATTTGGCGCATCATAAAACGGAAGATACGACAAAAAAGACCTAAGACAGTTGAGCAACTAGAATCCTACATTAGACAAGAATGGGTTAACATTCCTATCCCTAAACTTTTGCAACTTGTCTCCTCAGTCCCCAGACGTTTACAGACTGTTGTAAAGAGAAAAGGGGATGTCTCACAGTGGTAAACATGGCCTTGTCCCAACTTTTTTGAGATGTGGTGTTGTCATGAAATTTAAAATCACCTAATTTTTCTCTTTAAATGATACATTTTCTCAGTTTAAGCATTTGATATGTCATCTATGTTCTATTCTGAAAAAAATATGGAATTTTGAAACTTCCACATCATTGCATTCCGTTTTTATTTACAATTTGTACTTTGTCCCAACTTTTTTGGAATCGGGGTTGTATATATATATATATATCATATTTATTTCTAAAACTGCAGACTGAACACTGTATTCCACACAAACTCAATCAGCAGCTTTATTCCAGTGGAGGCAGCAGGTGTTTACTGTGTTCACCATGGAGCTCACGGTGCAGACACACTGCGGGCTAGGGTCCACGTTTATTCACCATCAGCCATCTTTACGTCCAAAAAACATCCAACACTTTTTACAGACTGTTTTCAAATCTTTTAAAATGATGTTTTACAGTATCACAATTTTTTCAAAGGAGAATGTCAATAAAATAATAATAATGAGGTCCTACCGAATAGCGGAGCTTCCATTCAAATGAAAACAAACATGCAACGGATGATGGAATTTGATGTGTTTCAATTTCAATTTTATCACGCGAAGATAAATTTCTCCAAACTCTCATGTATATTATTCTTTTTATTACTATAAACTACAGTGTGCTTTAGGGATTTATAGCAAAATGTGTTGAAAACAAAAGATAGATGATTCATGAAAACACTGAGTGGATTCAGGTCAACTTGTCAGATCCTGGAGGATTTCGCAGTGATTTCAAAATCAACATCACTATTTAGAATTAAATTCCTACAACTCATCATTTCTATTCATTCATTTTTTACACGTTTTTCTTTCTCTTTCAGCTTGTGTCTTTTCTTGTGAAAGATTTCTTCGCCTTTCTCTCACTTTTTCACCGCTTCTTTCCTTTTCTTCCTCTGTCAAACCTCTCTTTCTCTTCCCGGTTTTGACTTCATCTTTCTCTCCTTGGTTCACTTGTTCTGACATCTTTATAAAGTTTGTATTAAAGTGTGTGAAAATGATTATTATTGTGTTGCGCTGTTTGAGTTGTCTCGGTGGAAAAAAACGATAAATATGAAATTCTTTGTAGACAAAAATAAGTTATGTAGGCACGCCCGCGCTTCTAGTTCCCGCCAAAATCAAACAGCCAATCAGAATCGCGAGGGGCGGGGACGGACGGACAGACACGTCTGGGATCCCTGTGTGTCCATGAAAAATCAACTCGATGGGTTACCAGATTTTCTTAAGTATGGAGCTCCGCTTGCGCGGGCCAAAGTCATTTTATTATTGACCACACATTACCTTTAGAAAGAAAGAAAGAAAGAAAGAAAGAAAAGAAAAAAGAAAGGAAGAAAGAAAAAGAAAGAAAGAAACAAAGTAAAAGAAAGAAACAAACAAAAAAAAGAAAGAAAGAAACAAAGAAGAAAGAAACAAACAAACAAGAAAGAAAGAAAGAAAGAAAGAAAGAAAGAAAGAAAGAAAGAAAGAAAGAAAGAAAGAAAGAAAGAAGATGGAAAGAAAGAAAGAAAGAAAGAAAGAAAGAAAGAAAGAAAGAAAGATGGAAGGAAAAAGAAAGAAAGAAAGAAAGAAAGAAAGAAAGAAAGAAAGAAAGAAGCAAAGAAAGAAAGAAAGAAATAAAGAAAGAAAGAAAGAAAGATGGAAGGAAAGAGAAAGAAAGAAAGAAAGAAAGAAAGAAAGAAAGAAAGAAAAAGAAAGAAGCAAACAAAGAAAAGAAAGAAAGAAAGAAAGAAAGAAAGAAAGAAAGAAAGAAAGAAAGAAAGAAAGAAAGAAAGAAAGAAAAAGAAGCAAACAAAGAAAAGAAAGAAAGAAAGAAAGAAAGAAAGAAAGAAAGAAAGAAAGAAAGAGAAAGAAAGGAAGAAAGAAACAAAGAAAAAGAAAGAAACAAAGAAAAGAGAGAAAAAAGACAGACAGACAGACAGAAAGAAAGAAAGAAAGAAAGAAAGAAAGAAAGAAAGAAAGAAAGAAAGAAAGAAAGATGGAAGGAAAAAGAAAGAAAGAAAGAAAGAAAGAAAGAAAGAAAGAAAGATGGAAGGAAAGAGAAAGAAAGAAAGAAAGTAAAAGAAAGAAGCAAACAAAGAAAAGAAAGAAAGAAAGAAAGAAAGAAAGAAAGAAAGAAAGAAAGAAAGAAAGAAAGAAGCAAACAAAGAAAAGAAAGAAAGAAAGAAAGAAAGAAAGAAAGAAACAAAGAAAAAGAAAGAAACAAAGAAAAGAGAGAAAAAAGACAGACAGACAGACAGACAGACAGACAGACAGACAGAAAGAAAGAAAGAAAGAAAGAAAGAAAGAAAGAAAGAAAGAAAGAAACCACATGTATATCTGGTTTGTTCATCACTGTGATTTTTTCTCCCGATAAAACATCAGGATTTTTCTTTAACCAGATGTTCATGAACAGCTCACTCATTTTTTCAGAAATACATTTGAACAAATTAAAAACCTCCTTCTGCATTCTTCCTCCTGTTCAGGGTGTGAATGACGGATGGGAACGTGCTCCATGCCCACTAACACACTTGTGCGCGTTCATGTAAAGAGCGAGACCCAGCAGTGTATCGTTAGTTCAGCAGCTTTTCATCCTCAGTGATATTTCTGTAAACAAAACGAGTCGAACTCCACGCCAACGCCACGACCTTCTAGTCCTTCATTACTAATGTACGCCTGGAAGACCTTTAAAATATCACTCAGACAGGGACGAGGCTGATGAAGAAAAACTCTCTCAGACATCTGACCTTGCTGTGACCTTGACTCTGGTTGGATCAGTTCCAAAATGTAATCAGTTCATTTGCTGGTTATGAAGATCCTCAATATCAGTCCTACAAACATTCGACCACTCGCTGTCAAGATACTGCGCTAATGAGAATCTCGGACAGAAGGGCAACCTGAAAATATAACTCCTCCATCACCTCATGGATGAGGCAGAAAAATAAAAAGAAATATCCAGGTTTTCCGAGGTTCATTTCATACACTTCTTAGACGTCCTTCTGCTGAAGTATTAGCCAGGGATTAGCGCAATAGTCTGTTCTGTGAAATGTAAATACAAAGCAAATGAAAGACTTTATTTCCAGCCTTTAAACGAATAAACCTTCCATTCGAGGAAAACGACGCACAGAACATCTGAGACGAGAGAGAGAGAAGAAAACCTGGCTGGCGCTTCACAAACATCGGTTAAAGAATATGCTAATTTAGGTTTAATCTCGATATGATTCAAGTGGAACCTGGAGAACTGAGGTGTAGAAGGTGTGATGGAGGTCTGATGTACTCCAATAATTTGTCAGGAAAAAAGAAAAAAGATCAATGCTTCATCATGGGACTTGGCGTTATTTTTCACAGCTAGCTGCCCATCATGGACTCGGCAATTAGACCACAGCAGGCGCTTGATATATCCAACCATCATTATGATGGACTACCACTCTTTTGACAGGGTCTACGCAATAACTGAGTGCCCTCTGCCAATATTCTGAAACGATAAATTGATTTAATAAATCCGCAGAGGGAGAGCGTGGGCCGGCCAGCTTTGTGCTGACGACGCAGAACGGTGAGCGAGTCGCACTGACACCTCAAATAAAGCACTTTGGGGTTGTTGAGAGCAAAAATATGCAACCGAACACAGGAAGAGCTGGTCGTCTCCGCACACCCGTGTGTGTACGCATGCCGACAGGGGCAGATGTCACATGACAGCTAATGCTAATCTGAATCGTGAGTTCAACATGTGTGACAATGATGAGGTGCTAGAAAAACGTTTGCTAATTTTCTCCGGTTAATGAGGCACTTAGCTTTTCATGCTTATTCACGTAATTTATTTTTATGTCACTCTCAATAAACTCCGTCTAATCAATTAACATCCTTTGTTAGCTAATTACTTATTGAACACAGTTTATACACAACTTGTAATTCTTATCCTTTTCTTTTAAACAAGCCTTTTTTACAAAAAAGAATACCCTTTTTAAATAGTCACGAGGGACTCATTTAGAGCTGCTGTTGTAAACAAATAAGGATTTTGGATGAAAAGATTTATTATGCGCACACTTCATTAGTTTTCTTTTCTGTCCCGAATGTTAGCACGTAATTTCTGGGCCAACGGGTTTCATTTAACTGCAAAAAAACCACAGACTGACATCTTAGCAGATGGCCGGTTTTATAAGGGAGCGGTTTTAGGGGAAGATCCATCACACGCAGCCATTTGACTGTGAAAAAGGACACCGCTGAGATACCTGCCTGCCAGACACTCGGCTCCGTGTCAGTCACCATGTTCGGAATGCTGATAAGCGAGATCTCCTGCTAGCTCCACTCTGGAGGTTCGGAGAGGTAAACATGCTTATTTGGGCTGCTGGGAAGCCCTGATTATCAGGAGAGCCGAGCGTTTTCCCACACTGTTCTCTGAGAAACCGTGCAGCTGTTCTCCCAGCGCCTGCTCTTAATGAAGGCAATTACCTGTTCTAAATGAAGAAATGCTCTCCTACGGCTTCTATGGCATACAGGGACCGCCGTTTCTACTTTTCTTGGCTTCATTTGTATTTGAAGTCAATTCCACATCAATGTCACTTTGGGTTTGTGAGGCATTACCATTTTACTCAAACACAGACGCCATGGAACTGGAAGCTCGAACAGCTTGCAATGGACATTCAACAAATTCCTTGATCATAAGGTCACATGAAATCCGATCCAGTCTAGACCAATCAATTCCAGCCCAAAACCAGTCCAATCCAACCTAGTGTAGTCTAGTCCAAACAATTCCAGTCCAGTTTGGTCTTGTCTAGTTCAGTCTAATCTTGTTTATTCCAGTCCAAGCGAGTCCAGTGTAGACTCGTCCATTACGGTGCAAGCAAATACAGTCCAATCCAGTCAAGTCCAGTCCAAGCTACTCTAGGCTAACCTGCTCTAGACCAAACAAGCCCATTCCAGTCCAAGCTAATGCAATCTAGTTTAATCCAGTACAAGCTAATCCACTCCAATCCAAACAATTCCAATCTAGTCCAAGCAAGTCAAGTCCACATCCATCCATCCATCCATCCATCCATCCAGTAGTCTTCCATAAGCCTTGGCCTTTTTTGTTATCGACTGGCAGCAGTTTTGTTATTTTGTAGTTTTTATTATCCCCCACTGGCTGAAAGGCCTGAAGGGGGATTATGCCGTGGTGATGTTCATCTGTCCGTCCGTCCCGGGAAGGGGGCTCACTTTCTGAAATCAACTCCTCTCACAATTTTTGTAGGAATTTCACCAAACTTGGCAGGATTTTTTGTTATATGTCGGTAATTCACATATTGCAATTTCGTTCAATTCAGTCGCATTTTACCAGAGTTATGGCAGAGTTGCCGGTGGGGGATACTGTGCTCTCAGAGCACTCTTGTTATTATCTTTTTGGTGGGAAGGATCTCAGGTCTGACCCCCAAAATAGCTGAAGGGCATAGCTGAAGGATTGGACTTTCCCTTTTCCCTCTTGCATTCTTTTTTTGTTGTTTGGTTTACTAATATCAGCCTTGTCTCGATACTCTATTACTGAGTCATCACCATGACTCAAAACAAAAGTTGTACAAAACATGATGCCTGCTCAGCTTTCCTTCCAGTTCCATACAACTCTGCATGGAAGCTAGTTTCTAAACAGATCATATCTTCAATGTTCATCCAAACGCCTGGTTTTAACTGTATTAGTACAATCTCCAGTGACTGAGTTATTTTCACTCGAGCGTTCAGTGAATACCTTTTGACTGAGGAAATTTTGCTTGCGGGACATCATTTAGATTTTTTTTTTCTGGTAAATGATGAAAGGAACAGGGCGGCACAGTGGTATAGTGGTTAGCACTCTCGCCTCACAGCAAGAAGGTCCTGGGTTCGAGCCCAGCGTCCGGTAAGGGCCTTTCTGTGCGGAGTTTGCATGTTCTCCCCGTGTCTGTGTGGGTTTCCTCCGGGTGCTCTGGTTTCCCCCACAGTCCAAAGACATGCAGATTAGGTTAATTGGTGGCTCGAAATTGACCGTAGGTGTGAATATGAGTGTGAATGGTTGTTTGTTTCTATGTCAGCCCTGCGATAACCTGGCGACTTGTCCAGGGTGTACCCCGCCTCTCGCCCATAGTCAGCTGGGATAGGCTCCAGGTTGCCCACGACCCTGTAGAACAGGATAAGCGGCTACAGATAATGGATGGATGGATGAAAGGAACACTACAGACCAGGACCAGGTAGCCTTGTTAGACGTTTTGGGTGGTTTATAGATCGAGTGGCTGTTGCACCGTTGTGTATTCTGTGACTGATATGGAAATCAATTGAGCTGTTATGAACCTACAATTCCATTTGAAATAAATATCCTCCCAGAGAACAGCACTAAAAAGACTGGTGTTTTGTAATATCCATCTATAATGGATTTCCCAGAATAATACATGGTAGCACAGATGGCCCTTCCTCCTTCAGCTAAGTGACAAACTCTGTACATCTTCACAAAGCTCATCTCAGCTGCCATTGACAGAGTAATTCATCAAAACCCTCGGCCTCCCCGAGCGTACCTCCCTACACTTATTGGCGCTGAAGTGTGTGCTCTGTGCTCCAATCAGGTGACATGCTACCTCTCCTGAAAAAAAAAAAAAAAAACACAGGGGAAAGGCTAAACCATACACAGATATCTCAGATGGGTGCTGATAGACACCGACATGTTCCTCTATGTTCCTGTTTATCCAAGCACAAGTCTTAAGTCACAAGGTGCTTTCTTATCAGATGAAGTGTTTGATAAGGGTTAATTGAGGGTATTTTTCCTCCCACGGCTTCTGAGACCTGCTGCTTGATCATGAAAGATGATGAAGTACCTTTTTCTTGGTAGGATTCTGGGTTTGTTTGTTTTTTTAAGCCATATCTTTCCTCCATGGAGACCTGAAGGATTTTTAAGACATTTGGTTTCTGCTGGTGGAAGAGATTTATAAATGAAGAGTATCAAATTCCTATTGGGATAGAGCTCAATTCTGAAAAATGCCGCTTCAGTGCTTTTACAGGGGCTTGCCTGAGCGCTTGCTGGCTGAGTGAGAGGCACTTTGACAAATCTTCAAAGCAGTGGAATTGAGATGTTTCGTGAAGGACATCTCACAGGCTGCAAATTAGGACATGATCATTAGCGCACTGTGGAAGTTTCACAAAAAACCTGGAGTCTTATGTAGACAAAATGCTGTACCATGTGGTGATGTCAACATTAGATCAATGTTAACAGAGATCATCCTCAGTGCAGAACCATAAGTCCAGGGGGCAGAGCTGGACTTGGTCCAACTCCTCCTATTAGCCAAACCCCTAGCCAATGAGATGCTCTACAATAGCTACTAATTCAGTCTCAACAAACAAAACAGAGACGTATGGCACTGTGTGATGTATTTACAGCATTTAATCATTCATCGTTAGTACCTGCCTGGTCAGGATTGCGTTGGTTTATATTAACCGTGTAGCTTTTGGGAAACAGAGTCAACTGAATATCACAGGCAGGTACGATTATTATAAACTGGAGTAATGGAGCTGAGGCTGAGGAACTGTTCTGACATTTCTAGAAGAATAGGGGTTCAAGTTCAAACCATGGCCACTTTGTGTTTAAACCCAGATACAGATATGGATATTTGTCGCACTAAACAGATACAGCTACAGTGTCTTGCAAAAGTATTCATCCCCCTTGGTGTTTGTCGTGTTTGGTCGCATTACAAGCTGGAATTAAAATGGATTGTTGAAGGGTTCACACCATTTGACTTACACAACATACCTACCACTTTAAAGTTGAACATTGTTGTTTTATTGTGAAACAAACAAGAATTAAGATGAAAAAACAGAAATCTGGAGTGTGCACAAGTATTCACCTCCCCAAAGTCAATACTTCGTACAACCACCTTTTGCTGCAATTACAGCTGCAAGTCTCTTGGGGTATGTCTCTATTAGCTTAGCACATCTAGCCACTGGGATTTTTGCCCATTCCTCAAGGCAAAACTGCTCCAACTCCTTTAAGTTAGATGGGTTGTGTTGGTGTACAGCAATCTTCAAGTTATGCCACAGATTCTTAACCTTGCTCTGGTGTTAGCTTTCTGTTACTATCTCTGATGTTAACGGGTCGGTTTTGACCCGTGTCTTAAATCAGCCATAAAATACCCTAAAAACAATTATTTATCATCCAATTTGTTTCTTACCTCTTGGTTACCTTGTTAGGCTCCCATATCCATGAAAAGATTGGTTTTAATATTTTTGTTGTGGCCCCCTGGGCCTTTCTTTTAACAGCATACCCCTCATTTTCAATATAAAAAAGTGGTCAAATGAACCTCAAGAGAATAATGTAAACAAATAAAAGGTTGTTATGTTACCTGACTATTACTGAGGGGTATTAGATCACATCTCTTAAATGTAAAAAAAAAAAGATTTTAATTTTAATATTATCAACTATAGTAACATCTATGGTGTTTCGGGTCAATTTCGACCCATATATATTTACTTCAAGAAAAGGGCAAAAAACAAGTCTTTTTTTTTTCAAAAAATATTCCTGCCTGTCGATGCGTCCCAGAGACTATCAGTGGCCTCATTGCTGGATCTGTACATTCCAGCAAGGAGAAGAACACCAATGTAGGCATCCAGGCATTCCTCATCAATGTCATTCCACATGTTGCCATGGACTTTTTTTCCTTCAAGGTTTGTCATAGCAATTATGACTTTTTTTAGTGACAATGGCATAAACAGATCAAAACATGACTTGATGTCACTTACTCTCATCACAGCAAACCTTGTGATCCCAGGGGTCATTTTGATGACATTTGCAGCAGCTGTCCTGCCATGTACGTCAGGAGGTACTGAGCTCCAACAGATGTTGCCACTTTTGGATCTGAATGTTTCAGCAGGAGCAGCTTCAGCACCGGTGACCTCCTCATCAGACTGATCAGATGTGTCTGTGTCTTCTGGTTGATACGCCACATCATCTTCCTCCTCAGAGACCTGCTCATCTCCATCGCTATACTGCTCTGTGTCCTCTGCCTCATTATCAGCAAAGATATGATCCAGAGCTTGGCTTAAATTCAGTCCTCTTCTCATTGTTGCATGCTGTAAATTGGAGATGTGTACTCTGCAAGTCACCAACTCTAAACTCAATTGGCCTTACGTGCCTGGACATGTCTGTCTTTGTTTGTTCTGTCAAACAGGCAAAGAGAAAAGCCCCTGACTGAAGCTCAAGTGGTTGGAGGAAGAGCTGGCTGTAGGCTGTTGGCTGATTGTGTGTTTATAATTTCAGTTTTGGCATTTATTATTGTTTTATAATCTTATATTTTAACTGGGTCGAAATTGACCCTAACAACACAAAGGTCACAATTTTCACCAGAGCATTTTACAATTTAGTAAAATTATTTTTTTGGATTTTATTTTGTTTAAATAGAAGTTCCTGACAAAGTCAAAAAGTCTTGATGCAATAAACAAATTTATGTAGTACTTTTATGCATGCTAAACCTAAAAACGGGTCGGTGCCGACCCGAACACTAGAGGAAGGTTTAATTGGATTGAGGTCTGGGCTTTGATTAGGCCATTCCAAGGCATTTAAATATTTCCCTTTAAACCACTCCAGTGTAGCTTTAGCAGTATGTTTAGGGTCATTGTCCTGCTGGAACGTGAACCTTCATCCCAGTCTCAAACCTCTGGCTGACTTAAACAGGTTTTCCTCCAGAATTGCCCTGTATTTAGTGCCATCCATCTTTCCTTCAGTCCTGACCAGCTTTCCTGTCCCTGCAGATGAAAAACATCTCCACAGCATGATGCTGCCACCACCATGCTTCACTGTAGGAATGGTGTTCTCAGGGTGTTGGGTTTGCGCCACACATGGCATTTCCCATGATGGCCAAAAAGATCAATTTTAGTCTTATTTAACCAGAGAATCTTCTTCCATGTGTTTGGGGAGTCTGCCACATGCTGTTGGGCAAACTCCAAATGTGTTTTCTTCAGCAATGGCTTTTTTCTGGCCACTCTTCCATAAAGCCCCACCCACTCTGTGGAGTGTACGGCTTAAAGTGGTCCTATGGACAGATACTCCCATCTCCGCTGTGGATCTCTGCAGCTGCTTCAGTGTTATCTTTGGTGTCTTTGTTGCATCTCTGATTAATGCCCTCTTTGCCCAGTCTGTGAGTTTTGGTGGGCGGCCTTCTCTTGTCAGGTTTGTAGTGGTGCCACATTATTTCCATTTTGCTATAATGGATTTAATGGTGCTCCGTGGGATATTCAAAGTTTGGGATATTTTTTATAACCCAACCCTGATCTATACTTCTCTACAACTTTGTCTCTGACCTGTTTGGAGGCTCCTTGGTTCTCATGTTGCTTGCTTAGTAGTGTAGCAGAGTCAGGGTCCTTCCAGAACAGGGTGATTTATACAGACATCATGTGACAGATCACGTGACACTTTGATTGCACACAGGTGGATCTTAATCAACTAATTATGTGACTTATGAAGTGAATTGGTTGGACCAGCTCTTATTTAGGGGTTTTATATGAAGGGGTGAATACTTATGCACACTCCAGATTTCTGTTTTTTCATCTTAATTATTGTTTGTGTCACAATAAAACAACAATGTGCACCTTTAAAGTGGTCGGCATGTTGTCTAAATCAAATGGTGCTAACTCCCTAAACATCCATTTTAATTCCAGCTTGTAATGCAGCAAAACAGGACAAACACCAAGGGGAATGAATACTTTTGCAAGGCACTGTATTGAGTGGTCTTAACAGGCAGCATTATATATACATGACCCGGATCACTTCCTGCCTACATGTTACACACTTCAGGTTATTGGCAAACATCTGCACACCACAATAAATATTTCTTCTCAGAATAAGAACTGCATTTCAGCGACAGGATTGTTTGTCAGCTACACAAAGACGCCAGTAATTACCTGCACGTAGTGCACCTTCGGAAAAGCAATTTACAGCAGGGCTTTGTGTTTAGAGAAAAATAAACTCTGAAACCGAAGGTCTGCATATGTGTGTGTGTGTAAATGTCTTTATCGACAAGCTTGCTCTTCTCATGCAATAAACCAGAAGAAAAGGTGAAATAATTCTCATTTACGCAGGCAAATTGAAGACATATTTGTAAAATACCACATCTAAAAATGAACTCTCATTTCTTTGGTGAATCTCAGCAGAATTCCTGAGATCAAAGATAAGCTCCATAGACGTACGTTTAGCAGTGTTGCTATGGATACAACATGGAATGAAGGCCTCACCGAGAGTAATATTAAGCCCTAAAGAATCATGGCTTCCTCTCTGCTATTTTTCACCCAACTCTCAGCGACGGAGTTCGTGCATAAATCATAACACGACACAAATTATGTGCGATCATTCTGCATTATTCTATTGGATAAATCATACATTCATATGTAGCACACGTTCTCCATGTTTGGTACAAAATAATAATAATAATAATAATAATATGCCTACGTTTTCCATTTCTTTTATATTCTGCACTTCTTGATTTCTCACATGCAGTAATGACGTGAACAGCTTCTCTGGGAGGAAGCCAAACCCAGACGGTCCTCATTTTGTTTTTCAGCACCTTTAGCATCAGCTGTCTCTCTCTGTCTGTTTCGCACCGTTTTTTGGAGAGGAGATGAAATGAAATAAAAATGCTGCCGTCTGTTCAGAAGCGAGCTGATGCAGGAAAAAAGGAAGTAGCTCTGTAAAAATTCTCAAATCTGATTGGTCAGGTGGAGATGATTCATTTTTTAAAGCTTTTTTCTTTTAACAGTTGAAGCTTAACAGAACTTTACGGTTCTGGACAATTTTGATCCGAAGGACTTTCAGTCTGTTTGGCAAAAACGCTTCAGGAAAGTTCTCGGAACGTTCTTTGATGAAAGTTCTAGAACACCGTAAAGCAAATCAACATTACAGGTGAATATTTTTAACATTACAATCTAAATTTCTTCGAACGAATCTTCGAAAGAAAATGACGCTCCCCGAGAGTTCTTCGAGTGGTTAACGTTTGTAACCAAGAGCTATTTTCAGTGAAAGATGAAACTACTGAGGTCTTTAAACAGAATTCGTGAGCTCGTGATTATGACATGGGAAATCGTGTA